>NW_028327180.1:24659175-24959175 GCF_987537825.1 Furipterus horrens | reverse complement strand
GCTAAATCAGCCTCATGACTTAATCTGAGCATTTATAGGAGTAATTTCATCGAATTTGAGTAGTCTTGGGAAAGTGAGCCTCAGCTACCAGTAAATATTCATATTATGATCCTTGGTGAAATGAAATACCACATGGGGTCCTTTTCTTCCCATGCTTATCTGTTGGTGCCTATTAGCTAGAGAACAAAGGGCCCATGTTTTGAGTGAACAGATATTTCACATCCGTTCCTTAAATACCACCAATCTGATGTAAAATAGTCCAAAGGGAAAGGACTAAGAGTCTGACAAGAGGACATTTGAAATCACTTTCTGATTTTATTTAAGTTTCTTTTCATGTTAGTATAGTATTGGGTTGTAAGCAGGTATTTTCATTTTTCATGACTGGGAATTATAGGAGAGACTGAAATAGACTTAGATCAACTCCTAGTTAAGACTCCAAGTGTTCTGGATTAGTCATCTGAAGTCCTGGATTAGCCATCTGAATGTCATCGCCCCTTGCATCAGTTTATCTTCAGTGTGAGTCATTGATATAACTCTTAAAACTTGTTTCCCTCCAGGTCAACTGATGAGACATTCAGCTTGGCTGAAGAAACCTGTAGCTCTAATCCAGCCATAGTTCGGAGGAAGAAAATTGCCATAAGCATCATCTTTTCCCTGTATGAGAAAGAAGAAGCCCAAAGGGATTTCCAGGACTTCTTTTTTTCTCATTTCCCCCTGTTTGAGTCTCACCTGAACAGGCTGAAAAGTGCAATTGAAAAGGTAATAAGAACATAATCTTACTCAAATAATGAAGCAATTATGGGTCTTTAAAGACGGTAGAGTCTCTTTGTTTGGGTATCAGATTACTTTCCTAGAGAATGTAAATCTTCTGCAGCAGGGATAGGTCCTTTGACACATTGTTATTATGTATCAGATACTGCGTTACTGTAGGAGTGGAAGTTACTGCTTCTTGCTGACTTCAGGCCTCTCTGTCTTGAGTGTTCTGATCATAAAGCCCAAAAGAGAGTGATACAGCAGTTTCTTCGCAGAGAGTAATTTGGCTTGTTTCTCCTTCACGAAGGCCATGATCTCCTGTAGGAAGATAGCAGAATCGAGTCTCCGTGTCCAGTTTTACGTCAGCCGTCTGATGGAAGCTCTGGGAGAATTCAGGTAAATTCACAGTTTTCAAATCCGACAAACTTAAGAGTGGCAGTAGCAGTAGCAGCCATGAATCTAGGGCAACAGAGACCATGACTTGGAAGAATAGGAGGTTTGTAGTTATTAGTCACTTTCTCAGCTCCTTCTTTTAAAAGATGGAAACTAAGAGCAAAGAAGCCAAAAATCTCAGTCATCCAGGACCAAGTTCTCCTCACTACTGCCTGACAGGCAGTCCTTGATATGATTTTTTTTTTAACAGAGTGAATGGCGAGAACTAATATTCTGATGTCTATTATTAGCCTGTTCACATTTCATATCATCCTCACAAAAGCCCTAACAGTAGGCACTATTACCCATTTTACAGGTGTGGAACCTTGAGTTCAAGAATGCTCGTCCAAAGCATAGGTGGAGAGAGAGTATGTATGTCAGGGATGTACACACTCCTGCTCACCAGGACAGTCCTAGTTTATACCCAGTGTCCTCCCATAAAGGTCCTGATCCAGACATTAAATTATATGGCCACCCTAGTGTGCCTTCATTGTTAATTTCTAATTGATGATCTTTGTACTCTGGACACCAGTGTTCTATAGTCCTTGCCCCTAATGTCTGGGTAGAAAGGTAACCTGCTCTGGGTAGCAGGTGGGGTTCTCTTTCACTGTGCTGAGTTGGGATTGTCACACCATTTCTTAGAGCCAGCTTCTCAATGGGGAATGGAGTTCTAGTCCAAAGCAGGCAGGGGCTAATGAGGCCAAACTGTTATTCTATAGCTGAGGGATAAAAAAATGTACAGTTCTTATCATTAGAACATTTTTGTGATGCTGAAGGATTGTGGTGGTGAGCTCTATAATACCACTTGGTGTAAAATCCCCACCCTTTTTTTTTAAATCCTGGACTATGTACAGAGTACTCAAGTAATAGCTTGGTCATTATCTGGCGATAGTTAAGACCTAAGTCATATATGTCAGAAATAGATAGTGTGAAGTTTTACTTTTTGCCAACAATATAATGATTACTAAACCTTCTATAGTTTGTGAGGGTAGCACTGAACTTGCTGGTGCTCTGGTCTGGTCAAACTATAAGCTGGCTTGTACTTGAGGGTCTGGTTGCTAGTTTAATTAGTGTATCAACTTTTCAGAGGTCAAGATCTGAAAGTATAGAACCAGAAAGCCTCACTTACAGTGTACATAGAGAGTTCGCCATAGTTCAACAACCTATTCCTCCAGAAATGGGGACAGAATGAAGTGTTTTTGGAGACCTTAGTTTTAGTTAATGAATCCCAGTTCCATGTGACCGTAATTTGTTATTGCTACCCCTAAGTTGGCAAATGATCTGTTTGTTGCCAAAGTGGAATTCTCTTGTGAAAGATCAAGGCAGCATAGGTCTCATCTATTTTGATTTTGAAAGAGTGGATGAGATACCAGTGGAGAGGCTGAGCTAAGTCATTGTGCTCTTAGGAAAAGCATGTGAGTCATGTAGCTTGGAGTGGAGCTCTTGGAAGAGTTGAGTGACCTGCATTCTCATCCTGACCTTGTCATTCAGTATTTGTATATCTTGTGCAAGTAACATATTCCTCTTGTGTTCATTTCGTAATCTGTAAAGTAATAGAACTAGTCTAGTTAGTTTCTCTAATAGTGTACAGTTCTACAAATTTGATTCTGTTAGTCCATATACAAAGTTAGTATATACTATAGTGAAGGGCCATTTATGTAGTTTTTTCATCTAAAATGAATAGGCTGCTTTGGTTTAGGGAATTAAAGCACTAACCAGAAATTAGAAGTGTTGTGTTGCCCCAGTCACGTTTTTAGTATAATGTATACTTTATTTCTAAGACTTTTGGTCAAGATAGAGGTGTAGGTAGACATGCTTCGACTCCTCACGCAACCGTAGAAAGGATTACAACCAGATCTCAAAAACAAGTAAGAACCAAAACCATCAGAAAATCGAGCTATATGGAAATCTGACAACCAAGGATTTAAAGAAGCCACATTCTTTCAGGCGGATATGAGGGGCGGAGCCAGGGAGCCAGGGCAGAGAGGCGGTGTGGCTAGGACAGGCAGCTGCAGTGGTCGTGGAACAGACGGTCCCACATTCACGTGTCGTGGGTAAAAATTGGGATGGATACCCTGGGAGTGAGTGATCCCAGCCCTAGGCCAGACTGCACAACCCAGGGTTCCAGCACCAGAAAGAAAAAACCCCATTACCTCTGGCTGTAAAAACCAGTGGGGAGTGGGGTGGCAGAAGAAACTGCTGGATTTTCACCAATTAAAGGATCTGCATGGTCTTAGAACATACAAAGACCTCAGGGCAGCAACTGAAAGGGTGCCAATCACGGGAAGTGGGTGAACTGACTGGAAATGGGGCAAGCGCCAGGCAAATAGCCAGAAGCCAGGCAGCGGCATTGTCCCTTCTCTGGGCCCCCCACTACAAATAGAGCCACAAAGAGTTAAGCAGGTACCTTCCTCCTGGCAATTATCTAAGGCTCCACCCCACACAATTTATAGGTACCCTTGCTACATAGGCCACACTACTAAGATGGAGTAAAATCAGCTCTACATAATAAACAGAAACAAACACAGGGAGGCTTCCAAATTGAGGAGGCAAAGAAATATGGCCCAAACGAACAGAACAAAACCCCAGAGAAAGAACTAAATGGAACTGAGATAGCCACCCTATCAGATGCAGATTTCAAAACACTGGTGCTAAGGATGCTCAGAGAACTCATAGAGTATGGCAAAAGAATAAAGGAAGAAATGAAGGTTACACAAAGTGAAATGAAGAAAAATATGCAGGGAACCAACAGTGACAGGAAGGAAGCTAGAATTCAAATCAACAATTTGAAACCAAAGGAAGGAATAAACATTCAACCAGAACAGAAGAATGTAAAAAAACTAGGAGAAGCTTAGGAAACTCTGGGACAATTTTAAACGTACCAACATCCAAATCAGGGGTGCCAGAAGGAGAAGGGAAAGAGCAAGAAGTCGAAAACTTACTTGAAAAAATAATGAAAGAAAACTTCCCTAATTTGGGGAAGGAAATAGACGTATAAGTCCAGGAAGCACAGAGAGTCCCAAACAAGTTGTACCCAAAGAGGACCACACCAAGACACATCATAGTTAAAATGCCACAGGTTCAAGATAAAGAAAGCATCTTAAAAGCAGCAAAAGAAAAGAAGAAAGTTGCTTACAAAGGAGTTCCCATAAGACTATCAGCTGATTTCTCTAAAGAAACTTTTAGGCTAAAAGGAACTGACAACAAGTATTCAAAGTGATGAAAAGCAAGGACCTACAATCAGGATTACTCTATCCAGCAAAGCTTTCATTTAGAATGGAAGGGAAGATAAAGTGCTTCCCAGACAAGGTAAAGCTAAAGGAGTTCATCATCACCAGACCATTATTATATGAAATGTTAGACTTATTGAAGAAAAAGAATATCAAAACTGAACACTAAAATCACAACAAACTCACAACTATCAACAACTGAATCTAAAAAATAAAAACAAAAATAAACTAAACAAACAACCAGAATAGGAACAGAATCATAGGTATGGGGATCATTTGGAGGGTTATCAGCTGGGAGGGGGAAGGGGGTGAAATGGGGAAATGGTGCAGGGATTAAGAAGCCTAATTGGTTGGTGCAAAATAGACAGGGGGAAGTTAAGAATAATATAGGAAAGGGTGAAGCCAAAGAACTTATATGCATGACCCATGGACATGAACTAAGGGGGGTGAGATTGCTTGAGGGAAGGGGGGGTACTGGGCAGAGGGGGAAAAGGGGGAAAATTGGGACTACTGTAACAGCATAATCAATAAAATATACTTTTAAAACAAGGAAAAATTTTTAAAAAGCATACTTTAGTCCTTCCTTTATTTCTTTACTATAAAAATGGGCATGAATTCTGATAGAGGCATTGTGAAAATAAATTGTTTTAAAATGAATATTTTATATCAAGGGTTGAACGTCTACCTTTTCTGTAAATGGTCTGTGTTACAGCTCTTTTGCCTTGTCCTTGTGCAGAGCAGGTGACAGTCAGATTTGGCCTGTAGGTCATAGTTTGCAGACTCCTATTTTACATTCTGCATAAGTCCCTTGAGCCCTCCATAGATTCAGGTCACTGTTATCTCCTGTATTCCTTCATATAAAGATTACCTAAAATAATATTTGTGACAGTTTTCTCTTTTCTCTTTTCATAGAGAGACTATCTGGAACTTATATTCTGTTCCAAGAATAGCGGAACCCGTATGGCTTACCATGATGTCCAGCACTTTGGAAAAAACGCAGCTCTGCCAGCGCTTTCTCAAGGAGTTTACACTTCTGATAGAACAGATGAACAAAAACCAGTAAGCTTCAGCCCTCTGGAGCCTGGTGTGCCTGTTCCGTGGCCAGTGTATGTTCTGTCTGTGACATGCCTCTTCCTGCATTGACTCATCTGGTTGTATTGTCTTCCATTTCTCAAAGGTTTTTTGCTGCCTTACTGACTGCAGTGTTAACCTACCACCTGGCCTGGGTCCCGACCGTCATGCCTGTTGATCACCCTCCCATCAAAGCCTCCTCAGAGAAACGCACCTCTCAGTCAGTGAACACGCTGGCCAAAACCCATCCTTATAACCCTCTCTGGGCGCAGCTGGGTTAGTACCTGATTTGATCATTCAGAGATTATATGGGATGGGACGGAATAGGGATAATGCTAGAATTTTTAGTTGGTGTTAACCATCTAATCCAGTGATGCAGGGTTAGGAAGGAGTTGGCCCACAGATTTCTAATTGTAAAGCTACCAATTTTCTCTTCTTTTTCTGCTAGGAACTTCGTTCTACTCTTTTAAAGCTGTGTAGGCAAATTGTGCTCTCCCATACAATGTGGCAACTCACCCTAGAGCAGGGTTTTTTAATGTTGGCATTATTGACTTTTGGACCCGATAAGTCTTTGTTGGGTGGGTGATGGGGGAGCTGTCTTGTGTATTATGGGATATTCGGAAGCATCACTGGCCTCTGTTCCCTAGCTGCCAGTGAAAAACCCCTCCAAAGACGTGACAATCAACAAGTTCTGACATTGCCGAGTGTCCCCTGGGGTGGGGAGACCAGACACCCCCTGACTGAGAACCACTGCCCTAGAGGATGGACTGGATAGGAGAAAAATAAGACAAAAGAGCAGTAGCACACTATAATTTCACCACCTTTTTAATTTTAGCTTAAATCCAAAATCTTTTATTTCTCTACATTGCTTTCTTACAAATAATTGCAAGTTAATTGGTGGCATTTTTCCCTCAAAGCTTTATACTGAGACATGGTATAGGGATCTAATGCTTTGGCATAGTTGGGCACAGAGTTTTGGACTTCTGAGACCAATTTTGCAAATTTTGGGTTCATGTGGAGGAGGTATACTCTAGGACCTCTCATTTATCAAATGTTGAGAGTGGCAAAGTAACACTTACACACTCTGTGTTCCAGACCCTGTGTTAGTTGCCAGGATACAGAGTTGAATGGCATGCGCTGCTTAACTCAGTCAGCATCTGCCTAACAGAGGCAGATTGGTATTCAGATGATTTCAGGATGTCCTGAGTGAGTCGTCCTTTGAGGTGGGTGTGCAGAAAGGAAGCGAGAGACAGACTGTAAAGTGTAGTGGCTCAGATGGGGCTGCCAGAGCCAGGACTAACTACCCAAGTCAGATCCAGTGTCCACGGGCAAGTGACTTAGCCTCCCTGTGCCTCCGTCCCTTCATCTGTAAAATGGTAAAAATAGTTCATGATTGCTGTGGGAATTCGTTAGTTCTGTATAAAGCACCGTCGCTGCTGGTGTGCTGATGAAAATATTAGCACTGGAGGGGCACCAAGAGTTAAAGGGAGAAAGTGGAGGGGCTGTTTGAGGAAGGCATACTTGAGGAAATGTTAAACTGGCATTTTCCAGAAAATGAATCATAGGCTGTGGAAAAGCATTCTAACATAGAAAACAGCATGTTTTAATAACAATAATGAAAGCTGTCACTCTGAGCCAAACACTGTTTCAAGTGCCTTTTACATGTGTTAAAGACATGTGTTAATTAGACTCTTTTCCAAACCCATCACTATTGCTTTCATTTTATAGACAATAAAGATGTCTTGCTCTTGTGCCCTGGGTCATGAGGTATGTAAGAAAGAAAGTACCTGTCTCGCTGTATCACGTGTTAAATGAATTGATGAATTTATGGACATTAAAATGGATGTAATATGAGCAATCAGTCCTGAGCTCAGAAAAGTCTTCAGAGCGTGCCTAACTCACTCCGGGACATCCGTTCTTCCAGGGGAGGGCAGGGCATACATATTGTTCTTGTTACGGAACAAAAGCCCCGAAGAAAGGTAAGTATCATGAAGTGGTCACCTTGAAGGGAAGGGATCTGGATATTAAGGAAACATGGTTACATGCTGCTGGGTCACCCGTTTAAAAACAATGCTAATTAAACAGTATGCATTTAACTAGATAAATGTATTTATAATTAGACATGCCTCTCATTTGAAATTTAACTAATTGAGAGCCATTAACTTCCTTTGTTCAGCTTAACAAGGCAAAGTCCCTATGGGCTTTTCAAAGGAGATCATATATTATTGAGTCTCCCATGCTCCCCTCCCCCAAATGGTGCAGCAGCATCTGGCTGTTGACAGAGCAGTGTAAGGCAGGGACCAGGGGATGAGGCCCTGGTGCGGAGTCATGCGGTAGCTTTGTAGAGCCAGGTGTAAATGAGGGTTGAGTTTCCACAATTATTTAAATAATTTGACAGGGGAAGGTCCTTATTTCAAATTATGATTATATTTCATTAAGTATTTCCAAGTCCGAGTCAAAAGGAAAATATAAATTGCAGGGAATTTACACTGATGCAGATATAATTTTAATCCAGGTTCCTAAGTAACAAAAAAGATTCTGTGTATCTTGAATTATTTCAAAGGCATAGCCGAGAGCCTGGAGGACCGGTACCACAGTGCCCACTTCTGCCTGGTTTCTCGGCACTCCCAGGGCAACTGGGAGAGAAGCTGGGAGCAACAACAAGCCCTTCACATCCACCGTGGGCTCCCTGCTCAGGAGCTTAGCCAACTCACTTGTGCCCAACACGTACTCTACATATGGGTTTCCAGAGTGTGGCTCACCACCGCTTAGTGGGTCGTGGAAGCCGCTTAGTAGGTCAAAAGCGCCTTTAAAAAGTACAATAGAACAGAAAGTATCAGAGTGATACACTTGTGTTTTGTGAAGTGTTTGCTGCAGAGGGACTGTGAGGTTGTAGTCTAAAGCATCTTTCTTGGGGTGGGTTTACAAAGTTGGAGAGTCATTGTCACCACTGATTGAAGGAGTCATGTGGGTGTCTTTCTGACCCTAATGACCTCAAGGATTTGTGGAAATGAAAAGCAGCTTTTTCTCCTTGAAAAAAAGGGTTTGCAATTACTGGTTTCAATTACTATAAGCAAAATAGTCTGACATTTCTTCATTTTTCCCTCCAGAAATTTTAATTGCATGTTCCAGAATGCAGTGGAATTAAACTTCAAATCAATAAAATATATAAGGAGAAAGTTCCCACTTGCTCAGAAATTAAACAGCCACAGTTAAATAACCGATAAGCCAAACAATACTTGACAAGAGAAATTACAAAATAGTTTGAAATAAATGATAATAAAGATGCAATAAATAACAATGTTTAGCATTAGGGCAACAGTGTTTAAAGGGGACTTCATAGCATATACATATTTATTAGAATGCAATCCATGAATAAGCAGCCCTTTAAGATACTTAGTTTCTCTCTTTATCTCCTTTTTCTTTGGTTTCTCCCTCTGCCTGCCTTTGCTTCTCCACCTCTGTGTGCCCCCCCCCCCCCCCCCCAGCTTTCCATCCTCATGTCACTGCTGCTGAATTCTCTCGGCTCTCTCCTCATTCCCTGCCCCCTCCTCACCCTCCTCCCTCTCTTTCTACTTCCTGCTTCCATCTTTTCTGGTGTCTTCTGTCTTCCTCTCTGCCTTGGTGTTTTCTTTTCCTACAAATGCTTTCCCTCTCTGCTCCCCACCTCCACCTCCCCTTTCCTCCCCTTACCCTCTGTCCTTCCCCACTTCCCGCCCTCGTTCCCCCCCCCCCCCCCCCCGCTCACGGTCTCCTCTCTTTTGGGTTCACTCTCTGTGCTCCCCCCATTTGCCCTTTCCCTGATCTCCCTTGTTACCCTGGCCGCACCCCCCCCCCCACACACACACACTTTGCTGCAGA
Source organism: Furipterus horrens (assembly GCF_987537825.1). Taxonomy (NCBI): domain Eukaryota; kingdom Metazoa; phylum Chordata; class Mammalia; order Chiroptera; family Furipteridae; genus Furipterus; species Furipterus horrens. The sequence continues at coordinate 24,949,828 of NW_028327180.1, read as the reverse complement.
CTCTGTCTTTGGCCTTTCTCTCTTTCATCTGTAAACTCTTGTTACCCACCCCTTCTTTTTTTCTGACTTTCTCCCATTTTCTCTTTTTCTTAAATTTAAGTTTGTATTTTAAATTGTGCTTTAAAAGGAGGCACAGAACATAACATTTATCATCTTAACCGTTTCTAAGTGTGCACTTCAGTAATGTTAAGTCTTCATATGGTTGTGCAACTTGCATTCATTTTGCAAAATTATACTCAAGAGAACAATGGAATCTACTCTAAAAGTGGTAGCTTCCTCAGTCCGGGGCTCAAAAAATTCCCTTAGAGTTCAAGGTCCAGTAAATCTTTTAATATTACAGGTCTGTTATTTTAATGATGCATTACTTTTATGAAGTTTGGTCCTAAAGTAATGGCAGTATCCACACACATTGCTCTCATTACTTTATAGAGTTTAAATGATTATAAATTATATTTTTAATAGCTGCCTTTGTTATACTTTTTTCCACTTAACAAATTCATTATTAAACTATAAAATGCATTGAAAAACAATATTGTCATTCTGAGGGGCTTTTCCTCTTGACTTTTTTTCTTAGACCAGATTTTGAGTGTGTAATGCTTATCTTTATTAACATTGAGGCTGATTTAACAAGTGTCCCGTCAATGCCGGACACAGCTGTGATGCCCTGCAGCCGTGAGTGATGTCCTCACTGGGAAGTAACAATAATAAGTTCTCAGTCAGGAACCTTTTCTCAAACAGCAGTGTTTGCCCTAGCGTCAGACTACGACTCTGAGTTCCTCTTCTGAATTCTTGGACGATTTCTCAGTCGGTTGCAAAGCCTCAAAGATAAAGCTTTATTAGCCTGTCATCTGGTCTTTGTAGAGAGAGGATTGTTTAATATCATTTCTGTCCTGTACTTTTCCTTGGGAGCAATAGCCTTGCACTAGGGAACAGTCTCCAAGGAGGCACTTCCGACGGGTTCCTCAGAGGAGCTACTTCCTGGTGGTTCCCATAAATTTTCCCTCAGCCTTAATCTATCAATTTAATTAGTTTTATCTACTGTGTGCCCTTATTAATGGCTTCCCTCCTCTCTCTAGAGACACTCCTCAGATGGGTTCTAACTTCTTGAGTTCTTATTTATAACAAGTACCATGTTTCTCCTCTTCTTTATTTAGTATGTTTTCAAGTTTTGATTTATTTCAACATTTGGATTATTCCTGTGATGGTTTCTAACTCAGGATTGTTATGCAGAGATGTAAATGAGCTAAATCCATGTAAAACAGTACTACACCTGCACAGTCTGTAAATGTTAGCTTTTTGTGGTAGTTGTCATCATTATTATCAAAGTATCAAATATATAGTTTACCAAATGCAGTAATTTTAATAGGCACTTGACCAACACTTTTGATGAAAATCTTATACTGCTGAGTTCATTGACATATTTGCCCTTCTTCTGCCTTTAAGCCATATATTCATGGTTCTTTAGCCAGTTTTTAATCAACTTGTCAGGATGTAACTTATTATACATGTTTTGTTTTGTTTTGTTTTTTTTCCAGTAAAATTTTCATGTGAAGTAATAGAAATATTCAGATTCATTTATATTTAGAACCATAATATTCATGACTAAGTGATTTTCTTCTTGTTAATCAGATTGATTCTACTTGGTATATGTTTGTATATTGAGATAATTCTGAACAGGCCATTTCATTACGTATTGATTCACTGCACTTTGGTCCAGAGATCCCTGACTTTGCATTTCACACCAAGGCCTACTGTATTGTCCAGGGCTTCTTCTAAAAAGTCAATTTTTTTCTAGGATCCAGTATTTGATTTGGTCACATATTCAGGGCTCTGGCTTCAGCCTTCCTTGGGGGTTTAGGGGTGGCCAGCCAGGGAGCTGCATGGGCACGTCTCGGGAGGGGCTGTGTGTACCAGCACATCCCCTTGCCCTGACAGCAGCAGGCCGAGCCCGTGCCAGGCCTTTCTGGACATACTCTCCACCAGGGAGGCAAAACTAAAACACCGTCGTTACTAGGAATTACCTCTTTGCCTCAGTCAGTTGTGTGAAGAAGCAGTTCTAGTTTGGGACTCTTAGGCATGCTCACCTCTGATTGTCTCTGTGTCCACTTTGCTCTGTAGGCGACCTCTACGGGGCCATCGGCTCTCCAGTGAGGCTGACGCGCACTGTGGTGGTGGGGAAGCAGAAGGATTTGGTCCAGCGCATACTTTACGTCCTGACCTACTTTCTCCGTTGCTCAGAGCTGCAAGAGAACCAGCTGACCTGGAGCGGGAATCACGGAGAAGGGGACCAGGTGTTAAATGGGAGCAACATCACGACAGCCTTGGAGAGGGGAGAGGTGGAGGAGTCCGAGTATGTGGTTGTCACGGTGAGAAGCGAGCCCGCCCTCCTTCCCCCAATCCTGCCACTGATGGAGGCTGAAGGAAGGAGCCCTGGGCCTGAGGGCGTGGCTGGGACCCCAGAGGACAGTGACATCAGAGACCTGTGTCCCAAAGCTGACGAAGAAGGAAACATGTGTTCTGTGGCCTGCAGCCCAGGATACCAGGACCCAGCCCTGGACAGCTCTTGGGAACCTCAGGCTGCATTTTGTAGGGAGGAGGAAAGTGAAAAAGAGGTCCCACAAGACAGCTGTTCCAGGCGCTCCAGCTGTGACGGTTCAGGGGCGGGACTGAAGATCAGCGAGGAGTGGAAAGGGGAGATGCATAAGAGGCTACCAGACCGGTCCGCGGCCCGGCCCTGCCCGGACAGACCTTCCTGGGAGAAGCCTCACTTGGAAAAGGTCACTTTCCAGATTGGAAGCTCTGTATCTCCGGAGTCTGACTTTGAAAGCCGCACCCAAAAAGTGGGGGAGCGGCTGAAGGCCTGTAGGCAATATTCAGAGTTAGCCCGTTGTCCTTTGGTTGAACCCAGGGTGGCCACTGACATGGCTCAGGACCAGCAGGTTTCTAGGTGCTTCTTCCCGCCTGGCTTCCCACAGAATGCCTGCTGTCCTCAGACTCAGTCATCAGACGGGGATGAAGGAGAATTTGACAGGGGTTATGCTGAGGACAGAGGCATCCGCACGGAAGCTGCTGCTGGTGCTGCCAGGCAGCCCGACCCCCCCGATCCCCCCACTGACTCGTCGGTACCTAATGCCAGTGTGGCCAGGACTGGACAGAGAACATGGGAGAAATCCCGAGGTTTGTATTCGAAGGAGGAGGGGCCTTTGATGGAGCCTGGCAGGTGTGTACAGCAGGACTTGGGCGTCTCGGTTGCTGCAGGTGTCCCCTGTGGGGGTGCCACCGGGACAGGTGACTTCAGGACTGAAGGAGACATTCCCAGAAATGAAAGCTCCGATAGCGCTCTCGGGGACAGTGACGATGAAGCATGCGCATCAGCTGCACTGAATCTGGGTCACAGCGGTGACCGCACTGATGGGTCCTTAGAAGTGGAGCTGCCTCTGCCCAGGTAACGCTGGCCAGCCGGGACGCAGAGGGAACTGGGTTCAGATACGACCGTGATCATGTTAGCTACAGTTGGCTCTTTATACATAATGGGTTTTTTTTTCCTTGAAGTATTAGAAATGTTATCAAACTGGTATCGTTTCCAGCCTGCCCTTTCTCCAAGGACAACCACTGGCTGGGTGCACCCGAGCGCTCTCAGTAAGGAGGCAAGTGGGTGCCTTCGCAATGATTGTGACGTTTTGGAGGAATGTAGGGGGCACGGTGGAGGGGTTGTTTGGAGCAGGGGCTACTGTTCTGTCATCCGGGCGGAGCCGCGCGGCTGGTAGCAGATGCCGGCTTCAGAGGAGGTGGATCACACTCACTGGGCAGCTGCCCGCCCGCCCGCCGGTCCGAGTGGCGCGAGGCGGCTGGGAAACAACACCTCTCCCTTAACACTCCATCAGGTCGATTATTTGGTCTGTGATGACTGAAAGCACTAATTAGAGACTTCTTCTGTGCTGCTGCACTGTCGTGGGCGCCGCCCTGCGCAGATGTGTCGAGTTCCTGAAGCCAGACTTTTGGCAGGCGCCCCCTCGGTAGACGCTCTCTTTCTTCACTCCCTTGACACAGACCGCCTGGTGGATGTTCCGTATGAGATACAAGAACCAACTCGTAACCAGCCGTCAATATACTGTTTTCTTCCTACTACCTTTAGAAAAAAGAAAGCCCCTTTTACTTCTCCAGCCCCCTCCCCTGTCCCACACCAATGATCCGCTTCCCAGAGGCCCACCCTGAATCTGACCTGTGTATTGGGCTTTTGTTCCAGCTGGAACACATGTAGAGGGTCCATTTTTAATTGTGTATTCTAACGGACCGATATTGTTTTAGGTCCCAGAGCATCAGCAACCCAAATGTGAGAAACTTTGGCCGCTCCCTCCTGGCGGGTTACTGCCCCACGTACATGCCGGACCTGGCGCTGCACGGGACCAGCAGTGACGAGAAGCTAAGGCAGTGTCTGGCGGCAGACCTGGTGCACACGGTCCATGTAAGTGATCCCAGCTGGGTGCCCCGGCTGCCGACAGTGTGTCAGCCAGGGTCCTGGCCAGCCACAGACCGCTGCAGACTGAACAGCGTGTAATGAAGAATTGTGTACAGAGATATGGGCAGAGTTGTAGGAACCAACAAGGGTTGGGGAAGCACCCCGGGATCAGCAGCAGCTGGGCTGGGCCTGAAAGGGTAGAGCAGTGGGCAGTGAACACAGAGCTGGGACAGGAAGAGGGGCGGCCCGGCCTCAGGAGCCCTGAGGAGGGCAGGCGGCTAACGTCTGACATCTCTCTCCTCCAGCTCTGAGCTCTTCTGGTGCCTCCCGGTGGCTGGGCCCAGCTGGAAGCCAGAGCGCAAGGTCATAGCCGATGCAGACACAGTCCTGTGGTCCACAGAGGTCAGCCTCCTGGGGCCCACAGAGGACAGAGAAGGGCAAAGAGTTGGTCCGGGGGCGGCTGGGGGCGGATAGGCCAGGCAAACAGAATAAACGGCACAGATGGTGACAATTATATGCCGTCACGGGCAGGACCTAAGAGATGTCACATATGGTTTGCTTTTTACCCGATCCTTACAAGTTCCTCAGAGTAATTGATTTTAACTGATTTGTCATTAAGTTTACTTTGATGGCTGCATGAGGACGACTATATAAAGATTAACAAGTCTTATTGGAAAATTGCCTCGTGGCTGCCGTTCAGCGCTTTTCTGCTATCTGCAGCGTGGCAGAGGCTGAGCAGTGAAGGGATCTGTGCTCATCTCATGGGCCTGTTTTCAATCGAGCTGCTATTGGGCAGATGTGCAAAAATAGATGTTTTGCATTGGAAACGTATTGTATCTTGTGCAATAGGGAAAGTCCTCGTTACATTAAGAAAACTGGAATTTGGCTTGTGGTCTTCCTCCTCACCCAACAAGTATTTTCTGGGAGGTGAAACGGAGGTACTGTGTTTTATCTTTGGCCTTGAGCACCTCCTCTGTGAAGAGTAAACATACACCAGACTCAGGCTGAACTGGCTGAAGATTTGTGTGAAATAGCAAGAAAGGCTCGGTAGTGAAGCCGATGTCCTCATCACCCCACTGGATGGGGAGGGAGGAGCGATGAGGAGAGGCAGTCTGAAGCTGAAAGGCCAGGCCAGTGGGCTCTTAGTTCCCCCACATTCCCAGCCCTGCCCTGCTTTGTGGTGGGACAACCCCCCCCCCCCCCCCTTACCAGGACGTTCCTGGAATGAAGCTGCGAAGTTGCTTTTTTCTGTATAAGGAATGTCAAGTTTTATTTGCATGCTTTTAATGAACAATGCACACTTGTATATCATTTTAGAGATCCATACATCAGTGGCTTTAGAATAGGAACAGGGCCCTCATTGTATGATACTATCTTTCTGAGTTGTCCTACACCATCTATGAAGCCTCAGAGACTTTAGAGACTCGTACATTTGTAGCCACCTGTAGCGTTAAGGCAGGGAGTTAGAGGCCCTCTTTCCTTTTCTGTCGGCATCTTGTTTCTATCCATACACCCAGAACTTGCAGGGTTTATCTTTCTGCTGTGCTGGCGTTTTGATTTGTGAGGACATTGGTGTTGCTCACTGTACGTTTCTTCCATGAAGCCCCATGTTCTGCTTCTGACAGAGGTGCCAAGAGATCGCGTGTGAACTTAGGGGGTTTTCTTCAGCGCCTTCAGTCTTGCCGGCTGGGAGGTGTTGCCCAAATGCCCCAGGCTGTGGAAATGTAACCCATTGATTGATAGCTCTCCTTGAACTTATCTGCAAAACCATTCATAACATTTTTAATATTCTGTGTAGGCTGACAAGTTCTGATTTTTGTCTGTTAGGTTTTCTTGGTGACTGTCTAGCTCTGTAATTCTTATATTTGAAAAAACAAAACAATGTTTCCTCTATGTGTATTCTTAAAGATTTTTCATATTATATCATTTCCCTTTCCTTTCAGTAGTTTTTTCTCACTGTGACTCTTCTCATTTCTTTAGACTATGAAATCACCCCAAGAGATCGAAAGTTATTAAGTATAATAGCCTATATTGTGTCAGATATGGGCATATCCGAAGTGCATCCATGCATGGTGTTGATAGGAAATTGCAAAGGGGTCGTAAAAATATCTTCCAAAGTTTAATACATTTAGAATGTATCCAGTTAGCATGAGTGGATTTCTAATTTCACTTGGCATTCATCATAATGAATTTTACTTTTGAAGTACTGTTCCATTTATACTGCCTCTCAGGCTGGGACTCTGGTCTGTGGCAGTGTTTCAATTAAAAAAAAAAACAAAAAACCTTACTTTCAAATGCCATTTACAAGTATTTGTTGAAAAATAAATTGAGGGTTTTAAAAAAAACATTATATTGAATTTACTGCTCCATAAAGCCTAGTAATTATGTAAATTCTTGAGTAGATTGCCAGAGAAAGAAGCAAAGATTCAAGAACAAATACATGACCAACGTTAAAACAGAAATAATAGCTTTTTGAGGAAGAGAAGATTGGGATAAATTGCTTTATCACAACCTGCTTTCAAAAACCTATTTTTGGATATTATTAATTTTTAGTGTTTATCCTAGACTTCTTTGGCTCTGCTGTTCATAACTGGTTTTAGAGAAGGATATTTAATAACTGTTTAAAAGCCTTTGATTTAAGTCATTGATCTATTTTCTAGATCTATGCATGATTGGATTGTAAAATCGGTTTTATATAAATGCATTTTTATGACTATAGTGGATTAGTTTGTGGAGTTACTTTCCTTATTTCCTTTCTCTTTCTCTTCGTATGTTTCTTTGCTCCAGTCTCTTATAAAAGAAGGTATATTAACTTTATTTAATATATTGTGGTTTTTATTACTGACTTTCACATGTTAAGATGTGGTCTTTAAATATTTAAACACATGTTCTTGTTTAATCCATATACTACCTCTTTTCTGTCATTTGAACTGTTTCTCTTTCTCCTAACATATAGATTATACAGCTGCCTTAAATTAGGCTAAAGTAATATTTAGTTTCATTTTTTTTCCTGCCACATCTAAATGTGCATTCTTTCCTCTGTTTTCCTTTTGACATTAAATGGTAAAGTGGGGGAGAGAGAGTGAGAGAGCCAGCTTTACCCTGTACCTGTGACCTTGAGTAGCTTTTTCTCGCTTGTTTTTCCCTCTTGTGTGTTTGCCTGCCTCTGAATATTGCTGACTAGGGCAATGTCAGGAGTATTAAATTATTGGGCCGTGGAGGGTATGGAGAAACAACTGACTTAACATTGATGGCGTAGGTTCAAGTCTCAGTATTACCTCTCATTCGCTGATAGTCAAGTAAATCAATTGGCATCACTAAGCCTCAGGAAAATGTATTCAGAGCAACAGATGAAATATAACCCAGTGGTTTGGAGTTTGGCTTTGGAAGACAGACAGGCCTGAGTTTGAATCATGGCTCAGAACCCTTCATGGCTTTGTGGTCTTGGGCAAGATTCTTTGATTTTCTAAGCATCAGTTTTATCTTCCATGAAATGAACAGTATTTATAGCTCTGGTTTCAAGGCTGCGAGATAATACAGATCAGGTGTTTAGCACAGTGCCTGGTATATTATTAAATGTCCAATAAATATTAACTATTAAACTAATACATGTGAAAGTGCTTTGTAATTGAGTTTCCCAGGAAACTCCTGTTGGAGATGGCAGGGCAGAACCCATCTACATATTAGTTTGGTGCTAAAAGCTTCCACTTTCCCTTTGCCTGTAGTGTTGCAAGGAACAAGCCAGGAACTCCACTCTGCAGAGTAGAGTCATCAACACCAAAATTAACAGCACATTTTAATGTTTTTTAAAAACTGTTCCAGGCTTCAGGCATTTAATAGAATAATCTATAAAGCAAAATAACAGTTGGATATAGCAGCCTCTTTCATTTAATCTTAAGAGTAGCAACAGATTGACTCCAGAAATATCATGTGGAAATCAGTAGCACAGATAAGGAGCTTTGCTAAAGGCTTGGCTGTGATATATGCTCATGAATACCTAATTAAGCCAGGCAGTGTAATCAACCAGGAAGACTACAAAAGAACAGCAAGTCACCAAGTGATAAATCATTACTTAAATAACAGAGAACATTAAGTGCCTCAAGTCAGCAACAACCTTGCAATCAATAGTGTTGCAAAGGAAACGTCTATGTAGGGCAGATCTGCTATTTTAGAGCACCTCTTGTTGCTTTCATTTCCCTGTGTTGGATAATGAGCATGATAATGCCTTGGGCCCATAGCACTGTCTTTACTGCCTAGTGGAATCTTTGAGGGGAGGGTGTGCATGAGCGTGTATGTGTATACATGTGTACACAGGCACACATTTTAACATGTGTAAACATGCACACTGGGTTATGATGTTAAAATGTATTGTTGTAGATTGTGATTTTAAAATATTTGAAAAAATAGTGTTCTCCAAGTATGGCCAACAGCAATCTGAAATGTTTATGATTCTCTCCCTCTCTCATTGTGACTCTGCTGTCTTTGATTCTCCTTAACCTCCCCAACTAGTAATCCCTGTGCCAGTTTTCCCCCTTCCAACCATAATGCAGAGTGCGACAGCTCTTTCTAACCCATGAATACGGTCATTTACTCTTCTGCTCTAGTAGTTTCCCTTTTTTTTCCCCAGAGAGTAAAAATATAAACTCCTTCACACACACACACACACACACACACACACACACACACACCACCCCCCCTCCTCTCCTTTTGTGCTCCAGTCACACTGTTTGCCATCCTATATGGTCCACCTTTCCATCTGTGTGTAGTTGCTTCCTTTGCCTAAGTCGCTGCTGAACAAGGTTCTACTCACTTTTGAAGACCCAGTTCAAATGTTGCCTCTTTGAAACCATCCTGGACACCCCAAGGTAGAACTCAGCTACTCTCACCTTAGGCTCCTTAGCACTTCGCACTATACCTTTGTTCTGTGTCCCACTAGGGTTGCAGGCACCTGAAAACAGAGGAGGGGACTTCGTTTCTTTCATATCCCCAGCACCTCGCCTGGAGCCTGGCTGTATCCCATAGAATGTGTGCTTATTGCTACAGATAGAGCTATGATGATTAGTGCCTCTTTCTTCTGAAGCAAAACAAAGGGAAAGAGTAATATGTTTAAACATGATGCCTGTGGCTTTTTGTGTTCATTTTCTTAGCCTAAAGGATAACAAAAAGCTTATTATAGGTCTCTCAGGCTTCATTTATCTTGCATTTTAAACACGTTGCTGATTTTGATGTTTTCCCAAATTTGTGCACTGTGTACAAAATATTTGGACATCTGTGCCATTCTCCTTCAAAAAAAGTTATCAGCCTTCCCACATCTCATTTTGGAGTCATGCACATCCACACATATTCTGAGGACCTTTTTTTTTTTTTTTTTTTTTTTTTAACCTGGAACGTCTTCCCTTGACTTTAAGCTGTTTCTTCAGCAAGTGACCACCTGACAGATAAGCCATTCCCAGGGTTGCACACTGTGTCTGCAAGGCCACGGGCCAAACTTGGGTGTCAGTTCAGTGAGCCTGGTGACCACAGCCACAGGTCAGATGTTTCCTTTTTGTCCGCCCTCCCCAGGCCACTTCACTGGGCTCTTCTCCTCTGCCCCTGGTCCCTGTATCTTCATGATGTGTTTGGGCTTCCCAGAGTCCTCAGCCTGATGTACTTGCCAAGATCCCTCAGCAGTGTGCCCTAGTCCAAAATGATTGATTTTCTCTTCTTCTCCACTTTATTACCACTCGTAAGCCTTTAGTGACTGACACTGAACCTGTTTGCAAGAAACACATACAGCACATAAAACAAAACGAAGAACTCCTAACAAGATGGGCTCATGTTCAGAAATTACAGACCACACATATGAGGAAACTATGATAAGGGAGAGGGAGCAGATACAACCAGGAGAATGACCACTCCCAGAGAAGTCCGAAAGAACACTTCAGTAACTAGGTTTAAAGTGATTACAGTGATAAGAAAGAGGGAATTGGAACATAAATTAAAAAAAAAAAAAAATTGGAACAAAAAGGATTTGGTAAATGATCTTAGCTTCGTAAAGGAATGAAAAAGAGCTTCTAAAACTGAAAAATGTGGTGATGGAAACTAAAACTCAAGGGATGGGTTAAAGAGCAGAGCAGATTAAGTACAGCCAGGGAGAATATTAGAGCTTATGAAATGGAGGCCACACATGAAATCATCTCTTTTAACGTAGCTGAGACAAAAGGAAACAATATATGAAAAACGTGGAAAAGAAGGTAAGGGAAATGGAGGCTAGAATGAGATGTTCAACTTCCCAGCGTTGCCTTATATACAGGCAATTGACACCGAAGAATCTTATATTTTATTATCCACAATATTTCTGATAAAAAAAAAATATATAGGGAGGTGTGTCCAATTATCTGAATCCTTAATCACCTGGTCGCTGTGTGTTTGAAAGAGGCTGCCCAGTGGCTCATCCCTAGTAGTAATTCTGCGCTGTTGTAACGAGTGCACAGACTTCAGAGCTGGTTAGGAGAGCAGAAGCCTGTCTGCACACCTGTTACCCGTAATACACCTGTGGGCTGGACACCTCTGACAGTTAATAAAGGGTTAGTTTGGAGTATGTTCTTCAGCAATGCCAGCAGTGTAAAGAGGGGGACATTTCTTGGCAAAGTCATTGTAGATTCAGCTGTGTTTTCCCCTATTGACATTGAGACCGTTACTCACACTTCTGGTGATCTGATCTCCTGAGGATTTTCACCATGACGGGGGCCTGGTAGACTCCTGGAGCTAAAAGTTGGAAATGCTTGAGTGAGTTTCTAGATTCTGTTTCTGACATGCCAAGATACTTAATAAGCACCCATGTTTTGTCCTCTGTGCTCCTCTCTGTAGAGCAGGAGGATTGTGTTCCTGGCCTTCCCACAGGAACAAAAGGTAAATTAATAAGTAGTTATAGGAAGCACTTATGTGAGAATGGTATTTTCTGACCCTTAAGTTAAAAATAGGTAATCATGTGAAATTCTAATCATTTAAATGTGGTACATGGAAAGTAAATATATTAGTAATTGTGTGGATAACCTAACAGAACTGGGTTGGATCCAAAAATAAATCTGAGTAGAGAATAGTTCAATGGAACCAGCATGTATTAGGTACTTAGCACATGCCTGGCAATTTGTTAGGCTCAATTCAGAGGCTAAAGAAGAAAAATAAAATGTGATTTCTCTCCTTGAGTTACTTATGAAATTACTGAGTAGGCAAACAGATGTAAAATCAAGAGCAAGTTAAGAGAATATGATTAAATACCAAAATGCAGATAGTAAATACTTCTGGAAATCGAAGAGCAGTGAATGGGGGGGCAGGTGACGTGGAGGAGACGGACGGGACCCAAGCCGAGTCCTTGCAGGACTGGAGATTTAAAAGGTAGCAGGGCACAGCCTAGGGGAAGAGGAAGGAAATCTCCCTGCCTGGTGACGGGGTTTTCTTCGAGGGCCCTGGGAGGTCAACACGTGCAGGCGAAGGGCGGCCCAGGTTGTGGAGAGCTTTGAGTACGGTGAAAGATGATTTGGTGATATGTGCTGGAGTGGGTTTTTGAGCTGGTAAGGGAAACGATGATGGGATATTTTAGGATGTGAGGGTTTAGTAAACACAATATAGAGAGGGGTTGGTGTAAGAAAGCTTAGCAAACGTGTCTCGTAAGTGTTAGGCACTTTGCTACGTGCTTCACACACATTCATCTCACAGAAAGCCTCTGTGTATCAAACCCCGTGGGAACGGAATCAGGTGCTATCACATTATACAGACGTGCAAGCTGAGGCCCAGATTCACTTGCTCAAGTCGCATAGCTAGTGAGTGACGGACGGCATGCAAGCCCAGTCCTGACTTCAGAGCCTTCGCTGTCATCATTGCCCTTTGCTGAAATATCAGAGCCCCTCAGCTCTTGTGATTACCCAAGCCTTGTAGACGTTTCTTATTCCTGGAAGTTTAAGATAAGAAGTCATGTATGCGTCAGTCTAAGCAGCATATTTTGTGGACCCCAGGTCTCATCTAGAACCTTGAAATTGGAATGTTCTAGGCATCTAACACTCCAAGGGTACAGACCCACAAATCCTTTGTGGCTACGAATTAACCAGACTTACTCTGTTGATTCCACAGGCTATAATAGCCAAAGACTAGCTCAGAAGCCTTTGAAGATCTATAACACAATGCATTTCGCTTGTTACTTTATCTTGAGCAATCTTAAGAGGAAAGTAGTTGGGAAAAAATTAGATATTGACAAGGTAGAGCTAAATAAATAAGATTGTTTCCAACTCTCATGGAGTAGAGCAAGGCAAAAACGATAATGGCATATTGTCGCCACTTCATTTCTCTGACGGAGATTGGCCGTCCACCCTAACAGTCGCCTCAGGCTCTCTATTGATCCCCAGTGTTCTTCCTGAGGGAAGCGAGGAAGCTGCTGGCAGGGGTCTGCGGGCTGGTAGCTCTGAGGCGCTGCCTGGGCGGTGGGTGGGTACTCAGTGGGCTCTGGGCCCCTGGGAGGGAGCTGATGAGGCAGCACTTTTGAAAGTCTCGGGTTGTGGAGGAAGTAGAAACATACTGCAGACGCACTCTGATAAGAGAATTGAACAAACTCTGTGAGCAAGAAGCCTACTTGAAACTTGAGTCTCTTCAGCTTGAGAGAAAAAAGGAAAATTGATGTATGTGTCTGTAAGGTTTGTAGAGTTTTCAACTAAACAAGCATTTTAACTGGAAATGACTGTTTTTAATACTAATATTCTTCAGATTTTCATTCAAAACTCAACCGTCAGAGGTCCTGTGTGATCTGAGACAATAATGGTTGGGAAGAGAACTTTTAAAAGGGTAGATACATGATGTGGGCATTTTTGTTTTTCTATAATACTTGGTCAAAATAACAAAGACCCTCTTTATTAAAATAATAATAAGGCAGGTATTTAATATAAGTAATCTTACTTGCCAAGCTGATAGTTATTTATATTGTGTCTCCCTTTTTATAAGATCCGTGGGAGGCCAGACTCCTTTGGTTCGTGTGTCAGTGTTGCGATGCAGCCAGGCCTTTCCTGCCTCTTTTTCCTAGTCTCCTTGCCCAAACGCTAAGCCCTAAGAATAGCAGATGTTTGAGACAGGCATTTAACAGATGTTTGAATCATGCTGTCTTATGTTTTATAGCATTTCTTAATGTACTTAATTACCTAAAAGTACTGCTCCATGTATGTTATTGCTGGTGAAAAGTATGTGTGTGTTTGTGCCCTGGTGTGCATGTGAATGTGACAAAATTGTGAACTGAAAAACAGTTGTCCTAACATATTTCACTATTAATTGCTTCTATAATTAAGATATGGCTAATACGAAAAAGTTAGTAAAAATATGCTACATATAATTCAATGTTTCCTTTGTTTATTGTGGTTCTCTTTGTGCCGTAAAAGTAGAGTCTTTCCTAAAAGGAATTTTCATTTGAATACCAGGGCATAAGGTGTGAGTGGGTGTGTGTTTCTGTGATATATCCAAACACAAGCTTCTGGATCTTAGAGTTCTTTAAATTTTGAAACAGTGGTTTTCAACCAATGTGCTGCAAGAATTTTTAAATCATGCCATGCCTGACTATTTAGTCAGGAGCACTGACCTCTTTTCCCTTAGATTGTCAAGTTAAAAAATGAAAACAGCCAACACACAATAGCTGTCTGCTGTGAATGAATCAAAATTATACCTAATTTTTTGTCAGATCAGTAAAAAATATGTTTTTCAGTGTGCCACAGAATTTTAGTAATTCGTTTATGTATGCCATGAGATGAAAAAGGTTGAAAATCACTGTTCTAAAAGCTTAGAGATTGACGAATAAGCTCTTTAGTGGCATTGTGTTTCCTTTGGAAGGATGTATGTCAGAAATTTCCAGAACCACCAGAACTTAAGCTGTAACTAACAGCTGTAACTAACTCTGTGATCTAGTAGACATTTAGGCCAGGTTAGGTATGGGCAACCAGGCACCCTGGTGCCCCTTAAATTTTTAACTAAAAAAGCTACTGTGGATATTTTTCTCTTTCTCCAGCATTCACTTCCTTTTTCTTGACTATTTACATTTCCCTCTATTTTTGTCTGTCTTTAAAGTGTTTATATTTCAGTAGCTGCTGAATGATGGGTTGCCCTGTAGTTATATTCAGGGAATTGTATGTTAGCTATTTAGTAGCCTGAGAATGTGTAATTCTTCGAAGACCTTTAAGGTACTCTTCTAAAAATATTTAGCTGATTCTTTTCTGTTCCTCAAGCTTGCATACATAGAAGTCAGCAATACATTGTTATGTTAGACAATGTGGGATGTTTGTCAATTCTGTCATGTGCTTGTGCTTAACCTGTTCTATATTAAGTTAGTGACATTTTTCAAATTCCAGGGTTTGTGACAGAGGCTAAGAATACAGTTTGCCCCAACTGTTGGACCCATTTGTTCATCTTTCTTCTTTCCTCTGGGTTCCACCTCAGATTTTGCCTCTTTACTCCAGTGATTAAAAATGACTCGTGTTTGTTTCTCACGTTTGATTTTTTTTTTGACACTCTCGCCCATTATGTTCCTCCTTTTAAAGTAATTGAGACATTTTCTCTGTCTCCTTTTGTTCTCATGTACAAATCTACAACCTCTGAAGTAGCTCATGCTTGGAGACTCTTCCACCCACCTCCTCCCCAAGGAGCATCATTGCTCCTGTTCCAGCACTCGATTGCTTAACACGAAGCTCTATACGTTATAGTCTGTCTGCTTTCCTTAGATTGACACGCACTTTTCTCCCCTGCCACTGTGGTGGGGGATCACTTAGGGAAATGATTTGAATTAGAAACTGGGCTCAAATGTCTACTGCAAATAATTAATCCATAAAAAGTGCTATATTTTACACCAGGTATTCTCAGACTCCTTTCCCCTTGCTCACAAGAAGGAGCAGGGAAGGAACATCTAAGTGGCCTAGCCTAGGTCATGTTAATTACCACACCTTGATAAAGGCAGGTGATTGAAATCTACGTGAAGGGTGACTAGCACACATTCAACTTATTATACACATGGTGGGCATACAGTCAGTAATGATTATATATACTCTCAGAATCTAAGTTTCTTGAAGGAAAGGTTCATAGTATAGATCTATTATGTGCTAGACCCAGAACACAGTGAATTTTTGGTAAATGCAAAGTATTGAAGGGGATCGAGCTCAAAATATAAGTCTTTTTTAAATTTCTATATTTTTGTTTCCTGTGTTCTTAAGGACCAGGTACATCAATGATAAGTCATTGTCACCTTGCTATGAACTAATGACACATTGATTGAGCAAGAACTTTCAGGAATTTGTAAAGGGAAGTCACTGAGGCCCTGTCTTTAGCTTTCTGTCTGGGAGAATGTGTATATGAGTGTGTCAGAAGGGGAGGGGGCACAAAAGCCTTTGGGTGAAAGTAGGAATATGGGGTCATTATGTGGGTGAGAAAACCTTTGTACTGTTTGTTTAACAAGTCTAGACAATGAGAGCCATCCTTGGGAAACTGGGCTTCCTTAAATTCAATAATCCGCTTTGTCAAATTATCTCAGTTTAGGATTATTTGAAAATATGCTTAAATAAATGTTGACCATGAAACTTTTGCCTGATTGGCTACTCTTTCAAGAAGAAAATATTCTAACCCTGAAAGTTTCCCTCATGAATATAGTATAGGAAGACGTGTTGGTACCAATAAAGTTTTCATCCAACCCACCAATCACTTCTTTCCCATTTGTGAGGAAGCCTACAAAGCTGGACAGACTTCCCTTTTAATGAAAACGCCCAAGATTCAGGAGCCAAATCAGCTGTTCAGATTACAGGGTGGCAGCATAGGTCTTGGGTTTCTCTTCACAGCGTTTCCACTGCTAGTGTTGAGTCTTAAGCATCACAGGTAATCATTACCCAAGGCAAGGTTGTGTATCTGCTTGGGTTCTTTATTGTAAGCAACAGAAACCTGCTCTCATTAACTTAAGCAGAAGGAACTGTATTGGAAAGATATAAGGAGATTGATAAGAAGGCCAAGGAACTAGCCTGGGTATAGACAGGAAACAAGACAAATCTGAAAGTCCGGGAACCAAGAACTACCTGAAGGTATTGGTAGTAGTTGCTGTCTGCACAGGAAAATGGTGACACCAACCATTCTCGGCCCCCTGTCTCCCTGATCACAGGGAGAGCACCTGGAAGGAGCATCTCATTGGCCTAGTTTGGGTCATGTTATTGCACCTTGCTGGAGCGAGGTTGGGGTCCTCCAGGTCTTATCCAAGAAAGGCTATTCTCCCAAAGGAAATAAGGATGAACTTATCGAACGTTATGCTAAATAGCCAAAAGCAACAGGTGGCCACCACAGGGTAGTGGAAGGGATTGATTGACAGAAGACGGCCAGAGGTAAATGAGGGTTAGGAACATGTGCTCGTGTATATTGGCCACGAGGTGTGTCTTCTTCTCTCCCTCTGTATACCTGCCTTACCCCCACCCTTCCTTCTCTCTTAGTTTGAGCCCTATCAGGACAGTCCTTTCGTAATGTTGATTGGTACACATGTGGGATACTAAATATGTGTGTCAGAGGGGCTGGAGGCAAAGCAGTTATACGTTGATCGATTTCAAGAAATTTATCTGTTTATAAGGCCCTCTTCCTTAACTCATGCATTGTCTACCATTTGCTCTGTGGTACAGTTTACTAGTTAACCTGCTCTATCCTTAACTGCCCAGTTAGGGAGGATTTTGTATTTTAAGTATGTTCATCAGTAGCCATACCTTTTCCTTTTGGACTCTCTAGATAAGTAAATTCATACCCCAATTTAATTTTAGTTGGTTGTCGGAGTTGATTTATGCATGGAGCATACAGTCACTAAATAAACATTGCTTAGCGATTAAAGCTATAACTTGAAGGGAATATTAATTTACCCTGCCAAACCTTCTTATTGCAGAAATGGCAATAGAATCCTATACGTTCTTCTAGCATTCTCCATCTCAAAAGGACAGTGCAGTCTTTCAAAAGGAAATGAATTTTAACATCCTGGGATATAGGGAGGGCATGAATCTTTTCACTTATCTATGAACATTTCACAGCATTTATAGGGTTCCTCCTGGGTGTAACAAAAATGATTAAAAGCAGTTTTTAAATGATTTAATGACACTCCTGTTTTAGTCCCCGCAAAGCTCTCAATTTCTGTAGCTCTTACCATCAGCTTCTGAACTGTGATTCTAATGCTAAACAGAAACATTCAGGACATTGTGAAAACCTGACCCAATGTGTTTCTCTTCCAGCACCCAGTGCTTGACGAACCGATAGCTGAAGCTGTCTGTATTATCGCAGACACGGACAAGTGGAGTGTCCAGGTAGCCACAAGTCAGAGGAAGGTGATGGACAGCACGAAGCTAGGCCAGGATGTCTTGGTCTCTAGTCAAGTGTCCAGTTTACTTCAGTCCATTTTACAGCTTTACAAGCTTCACCTCCCTGCTGATTTTGTAAGTATTTGTTCTTGTATCACCAAAGAAATATAGTTTAAAAACTCTTTTAACAGTACTTTGATTAGAGAATCACAAATTCACATGTATTGTTTTTGGTATACTTAGATGTTAGCCTAAGTAAATACATTGTAGAACATTCAGCATGAAACCAGTGAACAGCATAGACTTGAGTAACAGTAGCCCTTCCATGAAACAAATAACATAGAGTGACAGAAATCTTCTTGAATAAGGTATATGATAAAGGAAGGAAGGTATGCAGGGAGGAATCAAGTGTAAAAGGAAATGTAAAATCCCCCTTTGGAGAACTCCTTGGTTTTCCTTTGATTAGATTCACATCATGCAACCCATTTTTGAAGAAGGAATTGTCATTCCTTTTCAGGGACCACCCTCACAAAGTTGTAGATAAAATAGAATATCATTTGTGGAAACACTTGAAATTCTGAAGTACCATACCCATAAAAGATGGTATCAGTATTCCTTTTTAAATGGGATTTAAAAATCACTTTCATGGCATTATGTTGAATTCAAACACCAAAAAAGCCTATAAACTTTTAGAAAATGATCAACAGCTCCCTCAGTCACTAGAATTA
Source organism: Furipterus horrens (assembly GCF_987537825.1). Taxonomy (NCBI): domain Eukaryota; kingdom Metazoa; phylum Chordata; class Mammalia; order Chiroptera; family Furipteridae; genus Furipterus; species Furipterus horrens. The sequence continues at coordinate 24,931,331 of NW_028327180.1, read as the reverse complement.
ATACACAAGGCAAATTATTTTCAAGATGTATGTGTGTGTGTGTAGGGAGAGAGAGATTGAGAGAAAATATATTTAGAGAGGGCAGGAGAAAGATTTCTAAAGTGGACGTGAAGCTTGAGGGCATCTAGCTGGGGAGAGCGTGGGTGAGCCGACCTCAGGACAGGCGCTTAGGTGGAAGAATACCTATCTTCTCTGCTCCCTTCTGCATGCTGTTGCTCTGCAGTATATCCCCTTTCAGGCCTCCGCAAAAGATACAGTGCAATGTAACAACGAAGTGTGAAGCTGCGTATTAATTACCTATACTAATTGCTAACGGAAGGTAACTTTCCTGAGTTCTTATGACTGAATCTACAACGGTGCCACATTCCTTGGAAATACTCAGACTTCTATGGCCTTGAAGAAGGTGCTTCGAGACCCATCTGTCTGTCATCCTAAGTGGTGGCAGCGTGGCATGACAAGACCACCGAACGTAACTGGGTTAAGGTCTAGGCTTAGCCCGTGATTGGTTGTATGATGTTGGACAAGCCTGGGTGTGTCTGAACTTCAGCTTTCTCGTTTGTAAGATGAAGACAGTGACTGTTCAACAAGCATGTTGTGAGAATCCTCTGAAAATTAGGGCTAAGATACTGCTTTTTAAACTGTTCAAGCAGAGTTTGAACAGCCAGTGTACAGTAGCGTCCACCGCCTGGGCTTTAAAGTCAAGTCACGTGAAGCCAAACCATGCTCAGCTAACTGTGTAACTTCTCAAAGTCTCAATGGTCTGTAAGTAAGGCCGGGGAAATAATGGAATCTAACTCACGTGGTTAGGAAAAGAAAATCTGATAATTTATGTAAAGCATTTCAGATGGTGTTAGATGTTACAAGCACTCAGGAAGCAGCTACTATGCATATGACTGTTAATACTAGTTGCAGAAATAGATATTAATATTTTAAAGATGGACAACGCCTTTTCACTAAAATCTTTATTTGGGCTTTAAACTGAAGCTTCCTCCTGCACGATAGCTGTCTCTGGAGTAGTACGAGAAGAACTTAAAGATTCCTACAACCTAACTTTTGTTCTACATGTGAAGGCAGATTTTCTTTCTAGTAGCAAGTTGCAGCCTTCTTATTTCGAGGCAGAAATCTCCTTTTCTGTAAGGGAAGGAAGATACATTAGATTTTTTAGTTTCTTACTGTTATAAATATTCACCAAACTTCTATAGTTTTTTCTCTAATATATAGCTTTTATTACCCTTGACATCTTAGTTATCCAAGCAATAAATTAATGTTGCTAATTCTTTTTACTTCATTTGGACAGAAATATGTTTAACCACTTAATAATATGAATCATTTAACCTCACAAAACCAAGAGCAGAGGAAATTTCATTTGCAGTTTAAAAATCCTCCTTAAAAATCATTTGAGTGAAACATATGATTAAGGAAAGGAGATAGTAGCTATTTAAAATTTCGGAAGTTAAAAATCAAAGAAATTCATCTCAGGATTAAGATGGCAGAAAGGAGAAGGAAAAACTTAGTTCTATTTAATAATCAAGCCTTTTTAAAAATGATTCTAAACACTTTGATTTTCAAGATTAGTGTACATTCCATTTAGACCAATGTTCTCTTTATTTTCACATTGCAACATACAATTTTCATGGAGACTATGAAAAGTCTAAATCAACTATTTTAAAACAAAGGATTCTATGTAATGTGAATGTTCCTTTTAATATTTTATAACACTCTTACTAAAAAGTTTATATTTACTACATAAGGAACTGAAACTTAACCAGAGAGAGATCCTTTCACCACTGCACTCCTTCTATTTGGGGAACATTATCATGAGAATTGGCGAGATCCTCCTTGCTGTGATTATTACTCTTAGTCACTTACCAGTTGTGTTTCATCCACCCAACGCAAGGCATTTGAAATTTTAAGCCAATGAAAAACTGAAAAGATTACATTTCTAATGGATACTTTTTCCCTGTTGCTGATCAGCCCAGATGGTCAAGATCAACATTCTCAAATGCATCTGTTAATCTTTTTTACCTTGAAAATAGCAGGCATAATGGTCTAGAAGCAAATTATGTATGATAGAATTACCCTTGCCAAAGCCGTCAGGTGTCTTACTGAAGATGCTTGGATAGCTCTGCCTGCCAAATGCAAAAGCATTTGCCTCTGGTGAAAGACACAGATGGTTGCTATTCTCCAAAAAATGAAGTTGGACACAATTCGTAGGGTAGAGATGTTCTGAAAATAATCGTCCTTTATTTAGTGTTATTAAAGACCTAGTTAAAATACACTCTTGAGAGAGAGGAAAAAAAATAACTTGAAAATAACCTTGTTCCAGTCACTCTACTTCTGGGAATGTATTGTGCCAAAATAATCTGATATATAGCAAAAAAGAAAAAAAAATCAACAAAGATATCCTTTACAAAATTATAATAACAAAAATGCTAATTGCTATGTGGTTAGGTAAATAATGGTAAATCACATCCTCAAAAAGCATTTGGCCATAAAATTACACTGATAAAGAATTTTTACTAACATGAGGAAAGGATTATTATAAAGTTTTTTAGAAGCAGGAAATAATTGCACTTATAGAATGATTTCAACTATGCAAAAAACAAATGTGTTTTAGAAAAGACTAGAAGATGTATATGAAAATCTTAATAGTCTTTGGAAATAATAAACTTCATTTTACAGAAACCTACTATTCTTATACCTACTAGTGATAGGGTTTGAGATGGCTTTTAATTTTTAAGTATATTTGAGAGTGTACTTTTAAGTGTATTTGATTGTAATTGTGTACTTCGAAATGAATTGAGAGAACGCGAGCTCCTAGAACACTGGCAGGGGTTTTACTTCCTGCCCTCATTGCGAATGTCATTGTCTTTGCAGTGCATCATGCATCTTGAAGACAGACTGCAGGAGATGTACCTTAAAAGTAAGATGCTGTCTGAATATCTTCGTGGACACACACGAGTCCATGTGAAAGAATTGGGTGTCGTACTGGGGTGAGTTCTGTGACATGTCACTATTTCTCCCCGTGATGGGGTTGTCCCGAGCACTGTCCCCACTGACCCCGTTAGCCTGTACCACCTTAAACCTGCAGGCCACAGTGCTCCATTGAAGTCCTCCCCACTTCAGTGCTCCCCAGTGAACACCTTGTTCTTTGTATCTGATACCCAAGTTTCACACCCGGAAGTAAGCACAGAACTTTAAGCTAGTGGTACTTTAGGCTGGTCTTTTCTTGGGTGGTTTTATGCATGGAAATGAACTGTTTAAATCCTACTCGGCTTGCCCATTTCTAGTCATCTCTGTGAGCTATGGAAGGCACGCGCTGCCAGGCACGCAGCGGCAGCCGGAGCTCTCCTGCAGGAGGCAGGAGGGCGCTGTGGGCTTTCGGGGGCCTGCCTGCACGTTCGCGGGGTGACTGCCCTTGCCTCCCTTTGACGGTAGGCCCAGAAGAGGAGATGCGCTTGTGTTACTAATAGTGTGGAGCGTCTCCTGGAGGGTCTTTGCCATGACTTCTCTAGAGAAGAAATTCTGGCTTTCGTTTCACTCTGCTACATTTTTCACCAGACTAACAAAAAGACAATTGTGTACACAGGGACTTGGCCCCATACCTGCGATGATGGTTCCCCTGACTTAGCAAGAAATAGTGTACATGTTTTGTCTACCGTGAAAGTATCATGACTCAGGCCTTTGCATTCTTTCACACCAGGGTAGGACTTACTGTGTTGTTTGGCCCTTAGCATTTCCTCTTACACGTTTTGCTTACATATTCCATTTTTAAAGTATTTTCCCCTTTTGAGGCATGTGCTTCTGCAGTTAACTTACAGAGTATCTCTTTGTTGGGTTTTATTCTTTTGTTTTGGTTTGGATCCCTGTACCAGCTCCATACTTGCATCTTGCTGCACCAGGTTTCCCATTGCCAGATGGCAGCCTTGTATTTCTAGAACACTCACCTGGTCCCTGACTCTGACAGGTGTCCACCATCAACACTGTTAGATGGATCATAGGATTTATGTCCACTTCACATCTCTAGGCCCTTTTAGTCTGCTGTTAGTGGAAACCACATCCCGCCTCCTCCAGCCCCCGCTTCCCATGGTCCGGGCCGCAGCACGAAAGGTGCCGGAGGGTCGCTTGTCCACGTGAAATTAGGTCCATAGGGAGCATTTCTGCAGAAAGCGTATACAGACTCCATGAGGGAATGCCAGCTACCATTTTAAATTCCCTTTTTAATTTTTTGTGGAATTCAAGGGAAGATGAGGACATATTTCACGGACTCAAGCAGTCCTTACTTTTTTCAGGACACTTGTCAGCATTTAGCCTGTGACAGTGCTGTACCTGACTCAGCTTTAAGAGAGGCAGCCAAAGCTGGGTCCATCTGATGCCGCAATGTTCTCGATTCGGTATCCGTTAGCGTCACTGTGCTCTCAGAATGTCATGGCTCAAATGCCTAGTGAGGATCTAAGTTGTATAACCTGTTGAACAAACCCCGAAGGTTTTTGAAGAAATTGCCACCTTCATTATTTTCCAAAGACTAATTGTAACTTAGGTGCGGAATCAGCGTGAATGCAAGATGTTGACTGGAGGAACAAGGAGATAGTGGAGAAAACATGGAAGTTTAACATAACGAGGTTGCACAGGGGATACAGAGAAGTTACAGACTTGAACTTGGAGATCCTAGCTGTGGGAGCACCGCTGTGTCCACACGTGTGCCCGGCACACCTGCATCTCCCTCCGTCCTCTGGGCGCCGTCCACCGGGAGATCACATTAGATGAGCAGGCTTATCCCCTTCCCATCTCTCTCTTTTTTTTTTTTCTCTTCTGTGTTAAGCAATGATCTAGCAAGCTTGGTACCTAGCAATAATACTTCACTGCAAAATCATGCTACTTTAAAATAATAATCTTTTCTTTTTCAATATTCAGGATTGAATCGAACGACCTGCCTCTGTTGACAGCTATCGCCAGTACTCACTCTCCTTATGTCGCTCAAATACTCCTATAAGCTAAAGCTCAGGACAGTTCTTCCTTGGAAGAAAAAAACACACTCTCAACTGAAGGAGGAAGGAATAAGCTCTTGTGACATCAAAAGCATTAGAAGAGCAAACAGAAATAGTCATTCCGCCGCTTCGTTTTGTTTTATTTTGTTGCTGTCAAGTGGATGCTTCCTTGGATCTTAGGTTTACTTGGCATAATGGCATGTGTGTGTTTCATGAACACTGTAGGCCTTTTGTTACCCATGGATCAACAGAGAGAGCGACCTTTTCAACAGGCGGAAGCGTAGCGCTGCACTAAACACTAAGCCGTTGGCATAGGTTGCCTTGTGCATTCGGGCCGAATGACAAGTGACTTTGGAGCAGGAGGTTGACAATGTTCACACCATTCCAGTAGGAAACGTTTCAGAGCTTAAGCATGAGCTCTCCACGTGGAGAAAGCATTATTTTGCCATTCTAAGAAGATTAGTCAGAAAAAGGACTTTGGATTCCAAGTCTGAGTTTGCTTTTGACAAAAGGTGAAGTAACGAAAGCCACATGGTGCCATCTTCAGCTCTGGTGGCTGTAGGAGTCACTGTCTGACGTAAAACGTGAGAGAGGATTGACTGTTGGGGAGACAGTGCTTTAGGGACCCACTGTTTCACACCTTGGAGTTTACCTTGTCTTAGAGGCAGCCACAGGTAGGTTAGAGGTGGGTTATTGGTGCAATAAACCCAGGAATCAATGTAGCATCTTAATCCCTTCAAGATGGAGTTTGGAGCAGCATAGGACACCGTCTGATACCATCTGTTTGACCTTAACTTCAGAGCTTTCAGTAGCCTCTTTAAGAGGGGCCATTTACCAAAGTTATTTCTATAAATGCAGGAGTATTTCTGTTGCTAAATTCTTCCAGCCAAAGCCACTTTCTTCCTGTTACAGTTCATACAAATGACTATTTATACTTTAAAAGGCACAGCTATTCTGGTGTGAAATGAAACCTGCAACAGTTCAGGATGACTAATGAAAGTAATTAGTTTGAACACTTATAAACAGTTGATACATGGTCTAAATTTTTACATTATCATCTCTGTGCCTTCTAATTCCTACATAATTTTCAAAACACGGTTCCAGAAATTCACTTACCCATAGTATCAAACCTGCCAAAATGAGGAATTTCTTATTTGTTAGAATAGTTCACTTTTTTTAAAAAACCTTAATTTTCTGTTAATATGAAAGAAACTTTTCTTAGTTCACTGACCATGAACTATGACCATGTCAGATGATGTACTGACATCCAGGATAAAGAAAAAGACTTAAAAAACTGATCATTAAGTGACAGGAGCTGATCTAGGAAAAGCAAGACATGGTTAGCATCTTGATGATCTTGAGTACACCTAATTATAGCCAGGCTCCAGTTTCCTTTCACTCTTTTATAAGTTAATTTCAGTCCTTTCCATGTGTCCTTTGTACCTTAGAATATGAAATAACTTCCCTATTAGGGGTTCGAATGACTCCAGATTTTCTATTTGATAAAATCCTTTCCTAAACACCAACTTACATATGTTTGTCTCTTCTTTTACAAATGCAAGTTAATTATTTGTTTGAATGAGTATAGCAGCAGTACCAGTGGAGAGAAATGGGTGAATTATTTCTTACGAATAAGTCAGAATTGCTGCCTTCCCTCCTCTCTCTTTTTTATGATGTGAAATGTAGATGGGTGCATTAAAGCTGTATGATCTTTAATTTTTATTTTATGTTTTTTCTTTCATTAAATTGAAGTTTTATATTCTTTTTAGATTTTTGTTTTGTTTTTTGTTTTTGCCTAATGTCTGAGTTTAGTGTTTTACATTCTCTAGTTTCATGACATCATTGCTTGTTGTTCTGTTACACAAAGAGAATGAACCTTACCTGTGGCTCAGCTCACTCATCATTTGTTTCTTGTTACACGTAAATAAATTGAAATAGCTGATGTTACATAATTTCCATCTGTACCAATTGAAAGCATTCCCTCATCTCTAGTTTCCTTTTCCTTGTTTACACGTTTTGGGCACTTTCCCTCATTCACCGCCTTCCAGGGTTTCATAGAAAATAACTAGATACAGAATCAGTTCCAGTCTAATGTGGCATGTTGAAAATTAGACCCATGTCAGGGAAAATTGAGCTTTAAATGGCTGATTCAAAACTTCATACATAAAAGATGTAGCCCAGCCCCCTCACAGCCTGAGAAGATTTAATTTGCCTCTTAATCTACTGTCCCAAAACTCTGTCTTGAAAAATGTCTGTTGGAAACTACAGGTGGGTCACACGTGGGGACTGTCTCAGCAATGCTCAGGGTTCCAGTCAGGACCTAATCCTCACACCTGCTTCCTGCGAAAACAGACCAAGAACGCTGCTGCTCTTTCATAAGCCTCTTTTAAATAACATTCAAGTTTGGTTTGTCTTAAATTCAACCTCTTCCCAAAAGCAGAAAAGAAAACAAAACCGCACGGACTTGTGTGGAGGTACACCCACTTCCACACGGTCCCCCACACAGTGGCTCCAAGTGGCTTCATTTTGTCTTAGCCGAAGAGGCAAGAAAGGGATTCCACCCTCTCCCATGCCCACCTCAAGAAACAAATAAAGATGTTTTTTAAAAAATTGAGAAAACTACCTCAGTTGACAGGATTCCACCTTTAGGATTTCTTCAACTTTTAAGTCTTACCTGTTGAGTGTAACTTTTGTAGCATTTTGCTTCTTTAAGCAACCTAGCGAGGCATGACGGAGCAGAAGCGTGTACATGTACTGCGATGGGCCTCTTTCTAGCATGTTGCAGTTTTATTTTTAATAGATTGATGAGTGATATGAATGTAAAGATAATTGTGTACATTGAAACACGACAATGAAAATTGAAAATGTAGCTTCCATACTTGTGCATAACTCCAAAGTATTTTATTTTTATCAGTGTTAAATAGCTTTTTGTACAGGCTTCAATCCATTTTTCAGAAGTGTACTGTTTTTTAATGAAAGTAGCTATAATCTTTTCACATCCCATGGAACTGCCGTTTACACATCACAACTTTTTAAACTTACCATATTTTTCAGAAATAACTTTTGGAGGGAGGAACATTCTTGCTTGCTAAATGATACTAAAGTGTTGTTTAGGCACTTAAAATAAGGTCCTGAGATTTTATAAAAATTCAGTGTGTAGCTTTTTATGTTCTTCACTAGAGTTGGTTGTACATAAAAATAAAAAATATAATAAAGTGACCCCAAAATTCTTTTAAGTGTCTGGATTTATCCACTGTTATGTACTTTTGGAATTCTTTAGTTCATGCATACTTCTAACATTAAGTCGAGTCTTTAGTTTCTCTTGGTAAATGTGAACCATTTTTTTTTTTGTATTTTGCTTTGGGGGAGGGGACATTTTATTATAATTCTTGCCTAAATCAAGCAGTCCACTCTGAATGTTAATTTTTAAATATCAAAGTTTGGTAAACTGTATATCTTGGAAGCAAGATTGCTTGAATTTTAAGTGGTGTTTAAAGAAGGAGAAAATTCGGGGATTTGTTATAGTGGAAGCTCCATGAAGACAAATTGATCGGGCGTTATGTTTTTGATCAGTTAAATAGCTATCACTGTCGATGTATGGAATTTTTTTCTTAAAACTTGTTCATGTTTATTTTGATCCTTTTTCTTTGTGGAATTTGGTGCAATAAACCTTTTGAATTTATCTCAAAGATTTGTTTGTTTTGTTGACTCTTAGGACTTAAGAATTTAGAGGTCTGATTTCCATTAACTGATGCTGCTGAAACAAGTTAATTATATATGTGATTTTCAACAGGGGTTTTGGAAATGCAGGGCCGTTTTTCCTTAGCATAGTGATGGGTGAAGGGGGTCAGAGGCTGAGGATGGTAGCAGAAATGTCTTGTAATGTGTGGAACACTCCATGGAATGAAGAATTGAATTGTCCTACCTCCTGTGTGACTTTGAAATGTTGTGCTAGACATTCATGTGGGAAAAAAAAAAAAGTTTATAATGATCTAAGCTGAGAATTTAATTCTGCTTTACTAAAAGCATAATGTATTTTTCAAATGATTTTAATATATGCTAAATTTTCCAGAAATGCAACTGTTGTATAAATTGAGGAAAGATTTTTAACTTGCAAGGTTCAGAATTTTAACAAGAATTGACATTATTTGGAAAACATTACCAACAGCCACAGTACTCATGGAATTTGAGTCACCAATACCGTATATCTGTATCAGTCTTCATTTATAACAATTGCATTCATGGGCACTGTATATACTCATATGTAGACATAAGCATCTGCCTACTTCATTTTCTGTATTAATCTAGTGCCCCAATATTTTTAATATATTTAAAAATATATGAAGTTGCTTTGTAAATAGTAACTCTAGTGCATTGTATTGGTTTATTATAAGTTATATGTGTAACAGAGCTGTATTATTTATCAATTTTATTTTAGGAAAGTAAAGGGCATTATAAAATATTTACTATGAAAGGGATGAGGCATTAATATTCATGGTCACAGAAAAAAATAGCTGTTATAAATAATAAACATAATACCATATTGAATTTCATTGTTTTCAGACTATAGAGAGAAGTAACATTAAGTTTTTCAAAATACTTTTTGGATTAAATGAAATTTTCAAATGTTTTCTGTATTCCCTCCAGCAGCTTTGAAGTCGTGCTATTGATAAAGAACTTAAGCACAAACATACACACCACATGGCTTTTTGGTTCCCTAGTGTCTGTACTGTTTTGTCAGATGCCTTATATATGTTTGTTCATTTACTCCCCACACCTGGATGCAGTGGGTACTGTGACAGTTTGTGTGTCAGCTTGGTTAGACCGTAGTACCCAGATATTTGGTCAGACACATTGTGGATGTTGCTTTACTGTAAAGGAATTTTTTAGGTCAGATTAACATTTAAATGCGTAGATTTGAGTAAAGCAGATTGCTCTTCCTAATGTAGGTGGGCCTCGTCTAGTCTGTTGAAGGACTTAAGAAAAAATAGACTGAGGTCCCCAACAGAAAGGAAATTCTGCCTCTAGACTGCCTTTGAAATTGAACTACAACAACATTCTTGCCTGGGTCTCCAGCCTGCTTGCCTACCCTGCAGATGTTTGATTTGCCACGCTCTAGATTCATGTGAGCCAATTTTTAAATGTCTTAAAATCAATCTGTCTATACATCCTACTGATTCTGTTTCTCTGCGTAACCCTTGACTAATATAGGTACTTAAGCTATCAGTCCAATGATACATAGGGTGACCCCAGAATGGAACTGGTAGTCGGAATACTGCCATACAAAGGTATAGGGTGTAGACTTTGGGGCAAAGATCTTTAATACAGTAAACAGTATAGATGTCAGAGTTATCCCTTAAGGGTTAAGATACAAGTCACATGGTCTCCGAAGATGTGCTGCAAAGGAGATATTGGAGAACAAGAAAAGCGACAGAAACAGCCCTCTTCGATGGCAAGGAAGGCGGTAACACTCCATTCCCAGTGGAAGAAAAAAGCTCCCTTCCTGTGAAGAGGAATCCTACCATTGAGTGTTAACTCCTTGCAGCCCTCCTCCCTCAGCTTTCATGGACATCTCAAATCGTCAGGGATCATTCCTTTTTCTCATTTTCCAGTGCTCAGTCGACCGACTTTTCCTACTCAATGTGTAAAAAGAAAGTTTCACCCATATTAACCTTTTCTCCTAGGTTCCTCTTTGTCCTCTTTATTAGAATTTCTCCTTCCTTTGACAATGAAGCTTCTCGAGGCGCACTTGGCGTTCACTCCTCCGCCTCCTGTTCATTCTCTCCTTACTGCACGTGCTCCCTCACCCCGGCCAGGGCCCTCACCAGGCCTGAGGGTTAGTGCCCACTGTCTCCTTCCCCAGGCTAACTGAAGGCTTTGTGCGCACCCAGTCAGCACTGAGAGGTGAGCTATTGAAGGAAGTACTTTTTTTGTGTCGCAAATACATTGCATTTTCTCCTTTTTTTTTGCTTGCTTTTAATCCCTGCTCATTTGTCAGTTGAGCTACCTAAATGCCCTTCAAACTCATCTCCCTTTCATGTCAAACAGTTCTAATTAATCTCCCAGGCAGTGTGTAAACAATCTTGCCAAATTAAAGTTGATTTCTGTCACTTCTGTGCAAAAGTCAGCTCAATAAATTCCATGCATTCAGATGACAACACTGGTCCCTCTTCCCCTGCCTCATCACCAGATGTAGCTCTCTGCACACTATTTTCCAGCCATATTGAGCCACACATACTTCCTTTAAGACACTAGGTGGTTGTTGCCTTTGCCTCGCCCACCTGTTCTTCCTAGTCTCCCTTTCCTTCCCTTGCTCCATCAAGTCCTTCCTCTTCCTACCTCAACATGCAGTAATTCACTGTCACATCCGTGAGCCCCTTACTACTCGAGGTCCCTGGACAGCAACAGCTGCATTGCCTGCGACCTGGAGGGAGATGCAGAATCACAAACCCCATCCCAGACCTTCCAAATCAGAATCTGCATCTTCACGTGATCTCCAAGTGACTCACATGCACCTTAAACTTTGAGAATCACTGCTTTCACACTCAGTATGAGTGAATGGATGAGGGAAGAATGTATCAATCACTGAAACTGTAGCCATGAAATAGAAATGGATAATGATAAAAATGTGTTGCATACACATAGATTTGATAACCTTTAAGTGGCTATGATTTATGTGGAGAAAAAAAAAAAAGTTAACCAAAAATCAAAAAGGGAAAATAATAAATGGACTAGAAGATAGAACTGGAGACATTTTGTGATTTTTAAAAGGAGAAGTTAGTAAAAAGTTTAGAAATTTGTCCAGTTTATAAGATCACTTTGGATAAATGTATACAAGAATGATACATACTGTTAAATACCATAAATTGCATTTTAGAAGTACTTCAATTATGTTCCAAACTTAGGTTTATAAGTAAAAATCCAAACCCAAGAACCTGAATATATAAAATATTCCCATTTTGATCCATCTATCTTGATGAGAAAACGTGATGTTATGTATAGCATTATGCTTCTAAGATTTCCCCCAAATCGCTCAGTACCACTGACAATTTTTTCCTTTTTTGAGGCTGTTTTCAGTGCATGGTTCTGAATCCTCAAGCATAACAATGGAAAATGTCCTGGCATTTCTGATTAGTATAGTAATAGTAGCCTCTCAGTGGTGGCTAGTGTGAGACTTTAAACACATTGTGTTCATTAGCACCCTTGCTTCAAGTTATTTTCATTGAAGAGGATTTATATTAAATGAGGGGAGGCTTGTGTACTTATTTATATATTATCCGTAAGAATCCTATGGGATGGTAAAAAAAAAAAAATGACTTGGGAAACAAGTTTCTAATATATCTCTGGATACTTAGAAGAAAGCCTAGTTGACAAAAAAGAGAGAGAGAGAGAGAGAGGTTATTTTGAATGATACAGTATTTTGTTGATCTCTGGAAGGGAAGAGATGTGACCAAGTGATCAGTTACTCTCACCAACAATGAATTAAACTGACCCAATGTACTGAGAATGACAGAACATCACTTACCTGGGATTCCTGTCAGAAACACAACACCCGAATCTACTCATGAGAAAATAACAGGTTCTACAGAACTGCAATACCTGCCTAGTCAGGGGCACTGGCCTCTTTTCCCTTAGTTTGCCAAAAAATAAAAATAAAATAAAGTGACAACAGCCAACACACAATAATAGCCATTGGTGTGACTGAATCAAAATTATACCTATTTTTTGACATATTGGCAAAAAATATGAAATCTTTTTTGATGTGCCACAGAATTTTAGTAATTCGTTTATGTGTGCCATGAAATGAAAACAGCTGACTAGACAATAATTTTGTATCAATGTTAGATTTCCTAAATCTTATTGTACTATGGTTCTGTGAGAGAACATCCTTGTTCTTAGGAAATACACTCTGAAATATTTAGGGATAAAGGAGCTTCATACCCGTAACTTACCCTCAAATGGTTTTGAAGAAAATAAATTTGTGTGTGTGTGTGTATTTGCACACACATATAGAAAGACCATTAAAGCAAATTAACAACTAATTATTCTGGGTGAAGAATGTATCAGGAGTTCACTTTCTACTGTTCTTCAGTGCCTCTGCAAATTTGAAATAATTTCAAAATGAATTCTTAACAGATTTTTTAAATGCACAATTTTTTTTTTTTTTTACTTTAAAAAGTTCTATAGAGGGTTGCTCAGTTGATTTTAGCGAATGATAGAAGGAGGACTTTGGGATCATTTAAGCCATGATCACTCCAGTCCTACACAAAAGTAGTTGAGAGATGGAAAGTAACGAATCCAAGCCTCTTCTGCACACACTATAGTAAATCATCTCATTTGGATTCAGACCACATAAGAGTATCAGCAGCTGAACTGCTCCCTTTTTCAATACAACGTGTCCCTGGGGTCAGGACCTACCAAGGAGGACTTCTATAGCTCCCTCACAGAGCGTTTCCAATAGATATAATTAATTGCTAATGAATCAGATTTCTGGCGACAGAGGGTAAGCAATATTCTACGTAGCTGGCAAGACTCAGCAGAGTAAGGAGACTCTCTTCATGTACAGAACACGAGTCTGAATGTATCCCAGCTCTTCTAGTACCTGTTCTATCGTGGAAATTTGTTGTCATACTGGAAACACTAGATAACTACAATGTGCATTTTGCTGTGGGATTATGCAAAAGAATCTTCGGAAATAGTTGTTGATTTGAATATATACTCTTATGCATTCTTTGCTTGATTCCCATGATAACTCTACAAAATATTCATGACAGATACTAATATCCCCATTTTACTTATTTTTTTAAAAACCCATATAGGGAAATTATACAGCTTGCTCAAGATTCCATAGATAGTGATGGGAAAAACTTGAACTGGTACATTCTCACTCGGCTAGGCAGTCTGTAAGGGTTTGGAGAAGGTTTAAAGATTTACCTCCATTTCACAGACTTGTTTCTCGGGTATTGGAAATCAAGGGGATGGTATTTCTCCGGGTTAAACCATATGATCAATGAACAGTTGTAAAGACTGAACTCCACAACCTCTTGCTTCAGCTATAAAATGGGAGTAATACCCACCTAGCCACAGCATAGACATTACTGTGGAAATCCAATATAAATTACAAAACGTTCTGATGGTTAAAGGAGCTATAAAACACGAGTAGCAGCACTGCTGCTGAACAGCATTCTCTGATGTGCACATTGAGAGCTTGATGTTTTGTCTGACTCAGAAAAGCAGGCAATCATACCTCTTCCTTTTTCGGTGGTTTTGGCAGCTCAGGTGGTCGGGCAGCCCCTGGCAGAGCTGCCTTACTCTGTCTAACGAGGGAGGCCCCTTTGGAATTTCTTTGGCTGGTGTCCTCATAATCGCCCATATTCCAGGCAATTCGACCACGGCTGAATCTTCCTAGCATATCCATAATATAAGGTTTCGGTTGCCTGCAACAGGAACAAATCGGTTCTTAAATTGGAAGGACCTACAAACAAGGCCATCTGTTTTCAAATGGTTGAGATTTGTCTGTTTCCCTTGTGATTGGAGGTGATTTCTAGCCACAAGGCTTGGGAAAGCTAATGTCCTGAGCTACCGGCCAGTGTTCTGAGACGTTTCCAGACTGCCCACTCACTTCACTGGCCATCGAGCTGCTGGAGATGGGGAACCACCTCCCCAGATGAACTCTAGGAACCTGCTCCATGCCTTCGCCCCTGTGCTGTGACTGCCCCCACCCCGTGTCCTACAGGCCAAGCATGCAAGGCTCTGAGAAGTGGGAGGTGAAATGCTCAGGCTGAGACTTCATGAGCCTCACAAGTTCTGCAGGACATGGTTCACCTGTGCTGAGATCTCAGGGGAATTCAGGGAAACGCCAGCTTTGTGATTCCAGGCTCTGGCTTTGGACAGCGTGTTAGAAGAATGATCTAGGCTTTATTCTCTTTCCCCAGGGAAATCCTTGTCTAGGTTCCAACACCCCTAAATTAGAATATTATTCAGGGACTGCCTTCCCATTAGAAAGGACCAGTTCAGAGGGGAAAAAGACAAAAAGGATAGGAGGATAAGGGTTTGCCATCTCATTTGGAAGGCTATTGTCACCAGAGAGCCTCTTGAGGCTTCTTACCCACCCCCCGGCTACCTGGACGTTCAGATCCCCTTCACCACTGCATATTTCCCTTCCTAGAATCTGAGTTCCATGGGTCCCCAAGTCCTCTGCATCAAGATTTGTGGCAGGTCTGCATCGCTCTCTCTCACTAGGAACACACACACACAGCTCTGCCCAACACAGTGTGCGGCAGAGGAGACGGCAACATGCAGCCATGTTCCTGCTGTCATAGAGCTTTCGTACCAGTGAGGCATACGGGCAATAAAATCAGTCAAATATTTGAGAACTACCGTGAAGGAAATTAAATCAAGATAAGAAACAGAAAATGCGGGGCATCCTGTTCTTGAGGGGAAGCAAGAGAGGGGAGGTAACACTTTAGCCGAGAGAGAGCTGAGTAAAGAAAGGCCTCGGATCCTCAAGGTGCACAGGGTCAGGCACTGCCTCCCACTCCCTGGAATCACAGAAGCCCTGCCTGGGGCAGCCCTCCCGGCACACCCTCCCCTGCCGCTCCTCAGCCTTCAGAGTCAAGTTCCAACTGTAGCAGAACACACAGGGGTGTTTGTTGTTGCTGTTTGCTTTTTGTCTGTTTTCTCTCTTTTTTTTAAATGGTCTGGTCTGCTCTCCAGCCCGGGGAGACACACACACACACACACACACACACACACACGCACACACACACGCAAGCACGCACACACACACACCCTCCCTCCCCCCACCGCCCCCACAGCCCTGCTCTGTGAGCTCAGAAGGAGCTGGGCTTTCAGGCCTTCAGACTTTTGCTTCAACCTTTCTTTCTGCTGGTGACGCCCTCCCTCCCTTCCTGACAAACTGCAGCCAAGGCTTGAAACAGCACCATTTCTGTGAAGACTTTCCTTGTTCCTGTCAGGCAGCACGTTTTCTCTTTCTACAGCACATTCATTTGAATTCTTTTGTAGAAACTTTGAGAACATACTTAAATTTCCAGGGCAGCAGGCTCTCTCCTCCAAACTCAGTGCTCCTTGAAGAGCCCAGAATGTGTCTCATTCATCATCAGCTCCAGCACCCATTAACCTGCCTGACACATAGTCCACACTCAACTACTCTGTGATGGATGGAGTAAGGAGGGAAGGAGGAAGGGAGACATCAGGACCGATTTTCTTTTTATAAATGTTTAAAATTTTGTTCAATTACAGTTTGAAGAGCACAGATCGGTTATTTTGTAATGTCCCTCAATTTGGGTTTATTTTGTTTCTTCTTGATTAGATTCAGGTTTGACATCTTCAAGCAAGAACAATACAGGATGGCCATGGTGTGACTTGTCCCAGTTCTGGTAATGTTCACGCAGGTCACTTGATTAAGGTAGTGTCTGCCAGGCTTCTCCCTTGTAAAATTACTTTTCCCTTTTGTTATTAGTATCTTGTGAGAAAGTACTTTGAAACTGTGTCAAAATATCATCCTACATCAAATTTTCAATTCATTCATTTATTTCATTGTATCAGTAGGGATTCGTGGTTTCCTGCTTTAATCAGTGGGCTATTATCCATTTATAATGTTCATTTTCATGCTCAAGTTGCCTTAGATTTGGCTAGTGGGAGCCCTTTCAATCTGGCTTCTGTGTTCTTTTGACGTGTCCTCATCATTCTTGGAGCATATCCTTATTTTTTAGCACAAAAAATGTTTCCAGTTTCATCTTTCCCTTCCCTGGCCCTGGGATAATCCATTTTTCAAAGGAACCCTAGTTGCTTTTATTGGAAAATGGTATTAAGAACTCAAGATCCGAGTGCCAGGCATATCACTGTCATGCAGCAATCTCAGACGCCATTACACACAGTTCATCAGAGGGTTCATTCTCGTTTTCTTATTTGTAACTGTTTTCTATAGTGGGAAACGTGGCTCTCATTCTCTGTACGTGTTTCCTTATTTAACCATGCTTTTTGTCTATAACAGATCTCCCATTGCTACCACCCCCTTTCCTTATTTCTCATATCCTTTCATCTACATTTCTCTTGGGAGAATCTTTTATTCTTTTTGCTTCTTTACCATTAGTAGTCCTAAGAATTCCCTGCAATTCTCATCTCTTGGTACACTACCACCCTCCTCCAAACTAGGCAGGCTATAGCATTTACATACAAGGATCCAATTAACATCAACATACTGATGTTTAAAATCTTTACTTTCAGCTCCACAATCTAAACATAAATTCCCAGCTTCTTACTGAACATAATGCCAGGGTATCTCATCGCTAATAATAACTTCTAGCATTTATTGAGATATAGGAGGTTCCAGACACTATGCTACTTGCTTCATATGTGTTACCTCTAATCTTCAAAATAATCCCATATGATAGGTATCATTTCCTAGTTTTTGCATCTGAAATTAAATTGAAAGAGGCATTTATCCAAGATCAAACAGTTTAAAAGCAGTAAATCTAGGGTTTGAATTCAGAATTGTCTGATTTGATCCTTATGCAATTACTTCATCTGTAAAATGGAGGTAACAAGATGATAATACCTACTCTTTATGGGGACTAAATGAGCTAATATTATAAAACACTAAAAACAGTATCTGGCTCATAGTAAGAATTCAATATATGTTGAGTATGTTGTCATCTCCCCATCACACTGCTTCCTCTCCTTCCTGCCCCCAAATGCCCTCTCCTTTCTCTATTTCCTATTTTAGGTAATGACCTAAGCATATACCCAGCCTCTCAAGAGACGTATTAGAATTCCTTTTGACTGTTACGTCTGCTCCATCCCCTCCACATGTAGTTGTTTGCCAGATCTCACTGAGTCTCTTTCCCAACTGTCCACCATCACTCATTTAGGCTCCCATCGTTGCAATTATCCCAACATCTCTCAATTTGTCTTCCTTCCTTCAGTCTCTTCTCTGCTCCATCCATTCAGCAAGCAGTTTTATACACCTGTTACACAGTAGGTATTCTTCTAACACACACGTTTAGTATATCACTTCATTAGTTAGAAATTTTAAAACAGCCGATTCCCTATAGAACTAAGCAAGCACAAGGCCTTTGGTATGGATTTAAAACATTTCGCAATCTGGCGCCTGTACTGCAATTTCCATCATACCCCCAAACCGGTATCCTATGCTTTAGCCACAGCAGACTACGGGCCATTTCCTAAAAACATCACAAAGGTTCGCTTCTCCAGGCCTTGGCTTAAGTGATGTGAATCCTGTGGCTGAAATGCCTTTCCTGGCTCCACCTCCAAGCTCTCCTTTTGATTTCCCACTCAGCTGAAAATCGCAGGTCATGTTACGTCTCCCACCAAGCATTCTTGAATGCTACCGGAACTTCAACACTGGGCCCGAGCAGCGACCCCAGTGTCCCCGACAGTGCATTGTTCATACCTACGGCACCTACTGTTGACATGTGCATGCTCGCCCTCAGAAAATCTGTGAGTAAAGGGAAGGGTCCATGTCTTACTTTTGTTCAGTGTCTAGCAGAGTTCCTGAGCATAGACAACGTTTCTGTTTTGCTTCCTTCTATGATGATACAAAAGAAATGTGTGGTGACCTCCAGCGAGACTGGGAGGACACCTGATGGAGGATTTGGAGTGAAGTAGAACTGATTTTAAATTCACACACTTCTTTTGCTGCTTGAATTTGTAAAACTGTGAGCATGAATTATTTTTTACCGTAAAACATGTCCACATTCTCCTTAAAAACGCTTGGTTATTTGGGTGATGGCCGAAATTTTCCCAGCAGCCTGGACAGCGGAGAAATGGGGTGAGACGCTCAAACAGACGTGCGCGCTAAGGTAGGAAATGCCTGGCTGGACCTTGCTTATATAACCGTCTACAGCCAATGAGACTAACCTGACTTTCATTTTGGCACTTCTGCCAGAGAAAATACTGTGGACAGCTGAAGAGGGGACCTGTTGGGGGTGGGGGGTGCTCTGCTTGGTCTTCTGGGTTCCTGCCTTTTTGTGACTCTGGACCTACAGGAGACCTTGGGGCGGCCACTTTGATTTATGACCAAAAATTCAAGAAACTCTCAGTGTGTTGGCGAAAGAACCGGCTAGAATTAATGTTTACTTAAATCGATTAAAGGAGCTGGTTATTCTGGAGACTGACCACCCAGCATCAGTCTTGCGCAAGAGCAGACCTTTTTCTACTGTTTTGACGTCTTCTGAGTTCCCTCTGGTTGACTAAAAATAGTTCTAATAAGTGGTCAAATGACCGTCTTTGGGATTCCAAAGTTAAAGAAACAAATCACTAACTGTGTAAGTTCCAGGGAGTTAGTCTGGTTATTTACTTGAGTCTCAAATAGAGAAATATGGGGAAACGTCCCCTAAGGCCTCCAGCATTTCCCTTGTAGCCTCATAAAGTGATGTAACTCTGGGTATTTCTAGCCTGCGAAGAGGACTGTTACTGTATCTACACTGTGACTTAAAGCGTGACTACCTGTCTTCTTAGCACGCTAGTTCCCTTAAATGTTTGCTTTCGTTGATTTCTGCTCCTTCCATTTCCAGAAGTACTCAAAAGCCATTGATAGCACAAGGAAATTTTTGAGAAACACATTTAGAAACCATTTGGCAGGATCTGTGCTTTCTGAGAGAACAGCCCTTCTCTCCCTGTTATTTTCTCTTTAGAACATTTGCAGAAAAACAAGGTCCCTGTTTTTCAAAGAGCTTTCTGCATTTATGGTGAGTCTACACCTAAAGTCAGAATCTGCCAAGGAATTAAAGCCCTAATGAGGGCTTTGAAGATGTTTTTAATGGAATTTTTGTTTTCTGAATTGACCTTCTACATTGATGGAGTGGGTATTTCTATGATACAGGCAGTTACATATGTAGTATGATTTCAGAGGCACCAAATGCCTCAGAAAATACTCCCTTCCACCCTCCCTTGCTGCTGCCTTTTACTCTACAACCAGAGACCAGACCTGCAGTGTCCACAGCCAGGGAGAGGTACTCTAAGGTGTTCTGACCTGGCCCTTTTCTAGGGAACATATTTTGAAGGGGTAGTACCACAAAGGAGGGCCTGAGGAAATTGGGTTGCTGCAGGTTGGTTTTAGCCATATCATCATAAATCCAACCTTATCTCTTATACATTGATCTTCCTTCCCTCCCTGCCCTTATAAAATCATATGCAATGAAGTTGTCATGTTTTCAAAAGAGTTTCATTTTAATGCTCTGGGATAGCTTTTTTTTTAATTCTAAATTAACAGTTGTCATGGAGATGACTAAAATCATGAAATTGTCTAGATATTTCCTATTTGGACAAACCAAAGAGGTGTACAACTAAATTTAGCAATTATCAGTAGAGAAAAATTTTAATGCTAATGGAATTTATCCTAGGTTAGTTGTTTCCCAGGAGATTTTTGGTGAGTAAAAAGAGACAGAGGCTTACAAAAGAAGCTAATTTTTAATAAATGGTATTCAGAGTTTATAGGGATTTATCAGAAGGCATGTGTCATGCTTCCTTGTTTACTTTTCAGTCTTCAGGATGCTGGGAAAATTGAGGTTCTACCTCTGAGATGTAACTTAAGCTGTTCAAGATAAGGGTTCAAAATTAGGACAATATTTGAGGACATTTATATCCTCAAATGTCCAGAAGCTACTTATATTATTGATCCTGTCTTTGGACAAGAGTCTTAGCCAGAGTGTATTGAGCATACATCTGTTATGTGTCATTCAATGTCGCCGGGAGACCGCACAGAAAGCCAGTGGTCTGTATAAGATAGATCCACGACAAACGGACCAAGATATTAGTGTATGAATAAACAATCGTTCATTTCCTGCTATGCCTATAAATCAGTGACATGGCTACTAAGAGCTAATTTGATTGCAATCAACTCCCAAGGTTAACCATTCATGATAAAATGGATAACATTTTACACCTGCATGAATGTTTTATTCTTGTTTAGTAGTTCCATCCTTCCCAAAAGAGCAAAAATGCCTATGAGCAGTTTTACATCATTAACAATTCAAAATCAATTTTATTAAATGGGTCTGTGTTATCTATAGACACTATTTTTGCAGAAGTAGATAGAATTACTTCAATCTATAAGCACGATTGTGCGAGTCACATTAAGAAACATTACTGTCCCAAGAATAAAAGTTAAATTGCTTCCAAAAGAAGTGTTTGGGAAAACACAAGAGGAGTCTTTCCAAATTGCCAACATAGTTACTGCAGACACAAGAACATTGCCTGACAGAAAAAGGTAACTAAGGGTAAGACTATTTATTTTTCCTTTAAGTAGAAAAAGCCTGGCCTGGCTGTAGCTGATTAATCCAGGACAATTGGGTTGGAAGCGTGAGACCGAAAGACGCTCATCTGGTGGTCCCTGTAGCTGAGTTCCCACTATGGAGCGCTCTGCCAGGTGGGCAGAGGAGGACTGACCTACCGATATCCATCTCCCCTCTTTGGATCACCTGTGGATGGCACTCAGGGCCCGAGCTGCACCTGAGCTCGGCTGCTTTCATCACTATTTTCTCTTAGCATCCCTTCTTTCTTCTGCACCACTCAAGTCACATCAAGCTACATTCCAGCTGAAACCGATGCTGAAATACCCTACGAGGCTCCCATAGATAGGCATCTACGGCTGCCAACCCGTGCTACACAGCAATCTGGACAACGCTCCCCTGGCCCCAGGGCATGGCTGGGTTACCAGACAGTCCCCAGAATTCTCCCAGATGGCTATACCGGTTCTCTGACCCCTCAGGCTCTGGGAAGTCTCAGCCATCACTTTTACTCTTTCATAGTCACAATTGAGACCTATGAGGAACTGTTTACTCCACCATCCCTTGTGATAGTTAAAGAAAAAATAATAATCCAGGAAGGGATTGTCACCCAAAGAAACTACTTGTACTTAAATCTTTGTCTTAAGGCCTGCTTCTGGGAGAACACAATCCAGTCACAACCAGCACTCAGTTTAACCTGTTCATTCCTGTTAGAGTTTGTCCAGAGCATTGATCACCATTTGATGTGATCTCCTTCCCTCATTTGCTCCCTTGTCTTTTGTCCTCCCAGGGGAACATCCTTTGTCCTCCCATTGGAACGCCAGCTCCATGAGGGCAAGAACCTTTTCTGTTCAGCTCACCAATGTGTCCCAGAATCTAGCACCTAGAACAGTGCCTGGCACAGAGTAGATGCTTAGTATATATTTGTTGAGTGAATAAATAAAAGCTAGAGACTTTCCTCAAGCAAGAATGCTGATTAGCCCTGACTAGTGTGGCTCAGTGAACTGAGTGCCAGCCTGCGAACTGCAAGGTCGCCAGTTTGATTCAGGGTCAGGGCACATGTCTGGGTTGCAGGCTGGGTCCCTGGTTGGGGGCTTGTGAGAGGCAACCAATCTATGTATCTCGCACGTTAATGTTTCTCTCCCTCTCTTTCCCCCTCTCTGCCCCTCTCTCTAAATAAAACAAAAAAAAATTTTTTTTTGAAGAGTGCCGATTAGCCGGAGGAATTATGATCAGCAGGCAGCAAACGCCAGTGGATAATTTTCAATGGTCAGAAAGAGAAGCTCGATTTGGAAACACCTTTTGAGATGAACTTTTCCCACAGCCACAGTTTACAGACTTTCATGGAGGTCTCCTGATTTGCACTGCGCTTCTAACAAGCTGTTAGAATAGGTGAAATCAGAGTTAGGTTTTTGTATCCAATATTCATTCAAAGACGTTACACTACCTAAGAACACAGCTATCCCACCACTGGTTCAAAGCTGAAGCACAGTTCAGAGATTTCCCAACAGTTTTAGAGACTTTAAAAAGGACATCTTGTTCATAAAATAACTATTGAGAGAATGAAATGGAAATGATCTCCCACAGTCAGATTTTGTCATTTGAAAATCTGTAACAAGTCCTGGGCATTTTGTTCTGACTGCCCTTTCTCGAACGTGATGGAGGCCAAAGGAAATGGCAGAGTTTATTCAAACATAAATGCCACCTGACTCCATCACCAGAATGTCTGACTATAAGGTTACTGTAGCCAAAACCTTGGTTACAGCTCACCAGACCGATGGGATCCTCTAACCAAACTCCTCTGCTCCCCTGAGAAGGCGTGGACAAAGGATGATAAAACAAGCTCACGTCTGTGGTGTTTGGTGAAAGAAACAAAATTAGGGAATCACATGGGTCAATGTACACTCACCTAATAGCTTATACCGTCCCTCCTACATAAGATTTCATGCTGGGATGGTAATCTTAAATCTTTACAGTGTCCTTAATCACAAAGAAATGAGCCTCTTATAGTTACTAAACTTGATTTCTCTGTAATGCAAGAAAACATACTCTTCCAATAAAGAAAAGTGTTCCTAACTATGAAGAGGAAATAAAGGTGTTGACTATTTGTTCACCAGTTAGCTGGAGAATTCAATTCACTCTACTCCCCTGAGCACTCTCATTAAACAATAATTATTTAATTATTTAATTAAAAAAATTTCTTTTTTTTGCCATTTTTATTTTTTAAAAACTTTGGGAGGTGATATTTGGTAATTAATATATTTTTTATTTGTTTCATCTGTACTATTAGTTATATAATATTGCATAAGGATGTAATATTGCTAATTCTATTGCAGATTCAAACTATGGTGTTTGATCACCACTACTCTCCTTGAGCTATTTTGTCTATTTTATAACATGCTCCCAAATACTGAGTCCTTTGCTCTGTACACTGTGACTGTTGAATAAAAATAAGATTAATCTACCAAAAAAAGAAAGAAAGAAAGATAGACCCACTCTTGGATTTTCTTCTAGAAGGAGAGCATTGCAGGTTTAAGCCGTTCTGTAAAATTACACACATCATATGCTTCAGACCTCTGATTGTGATTATTTTGGTTCACCTTACTGCTTTTATTTCATAGAAAACACAAGCACCCTATTTGAAAGGCTTGTTAAATTGTCTAGCACTATGTTGAAGTAAAGAATTAACTGAAACAAGCGAGACCTCCTCAGATTACCTGAAGTGAACACTTCTGTGTTACTTTGCCAAATTGTCTTCCCTGAGCTCCAGAATGTGAAAACTGCTGTCCTTGCCACCGTGGTGTCGTCACCAGCACTTACCAGTCGCCCTCATGGGCGCCAGCTGGCTTCCTGTGACGGGAGTTATACAATCTGAATCAAACATGTCATTTTCCTGTGCAGAATAACATAATCCAAAAGGTTCTTGCTGCCAAGAGTTTGTCAATGATGCAGAAATAGAGAGGTGTTTACTAAGACTTCCATTCGGCATTTTTAAATGATGGATACAAAGTGATTGTCACTCATGCACATAGCCTCAGGGGCAGCTGTCCAAAATCGTACCAGGAATGCGGGGGTGTTAGACCGTCTAAGGTCACTTGTGAGGAATGTTGGAGGCAATTCCCGCTGTTGCCAGAGATATGAGAGAGTCTGTGTAAGGCCTCCAGAAGTTCTGACAGTCTCCACAGCTCAGGGCTTCTGAAGGTTCATGCAGGTGCTTCCTGGGCATTGCTTGCTTATTTGTGTGCGTGTCAGGAAACAACAAACGGAAGAAAGGCGAGCTGCATTGATTTCTGCAGCTTGGCAACAAGGCAGGTGAAGGTTAGTTGGGAGACTATCACAGTATTGATTTAACTTAGCTTTGGGACGAGCTTACCTATCCAAATGGTACATCTTGACCTTCAAACTAAAGATAAAGTTGATACAGTTTAAGTTATTTGGAAATCTAATATACACAAAAGAGTTTAAAGATTCCTAGGTACTCATTACTCAATTTCAAACATTATCAATTTATAGCCAATCTTATTTAATTTCTTTCCTACTTACTAATCCTCCTTTCTGGGAAAACTAAAAAATATAAACCTTTTTTAACATAATCACAATGTCATTTTTTCTCTTTAAATATACTAATTTCACCAAATATTCAGACTTCAAAATTCTCTTTTTCTCATAAATGCTATGATTTTTAAAGTTTGAGACAGAATCCAAATAAGCTTCATGTCTTGCAGTTGGTTAAGTCTTTCAAGTTTCTTTTGATTCATAAGTTTTCTTTCATCTTTTTCCTTTCTTTCTCCTCTTCCTCTTCTTCCTCCTTGTCTTTCTCATCATTATTTGTTGAAGAAACAAATTCTGTTTCATGAAAATTTTGTTCCCATTTGTTCTATAAAATTTCCCACAATACATTTTTCTGACAACACCTCCATATTGTCATTTAGCATTTTCTGCTGTCTTCTTACTTCCTCTATACTATTAGTTGAATTTAGAGGCCTGATTCAAGTTAGGTTTTGGGGGCAAGACTACTCTCTGATTTGCTAGGGCAGCCATAACCCAGGACCACTGACTGGGAGGCTTACACAGCATTTTTTTCACAGTTCTGGAGGCCAGCAGTCCAAGATCAAGTTGTTGTCAGGGTTGGTTTCTTCTGAAGCCACTCTCCTTAGATAGCCATCTTCTCCGTGTGTCTTTATGTGGTCATTCCTCTGTGTGCGTCTCTGTTCAAATCCTCATAAGGACACCAGTCATATGGGTTTGGAGGCCACCCGAATTACCTCACTTTAATTACCTCTTTGAAGAACCTTTTTCTAAATATAGTTACTTTCTGAGGTACTGGGGCCTAGGACTTCAACATATGAATTTTGGGAGGACACAATTTAGCTCATAACAACTAGTTTCCAAGAGGTACACCACGGGATGGGGCAAAAGTAGGTTTAGAGTTGTGAGTAAGTGAAACACAAAGTTTATTCTTATATTAGTTATTGCATTATTTTCCATATGAACAATTGTAAATGTACTTTTGCCCCACCCTGTAATATCTAATTGTTTCTCTTCTTCTGGTTTTGGCAGCCACTGATGATTGGTGCCTAGATGCATTAACTTATTAGCATTTGCAAAATGGTTATGTCTGAATTCCTTTATCTCTCCTTTATGTGTTAGCTGGATTACTTTGATCCTTTTAAAGCCACCTCACCTTCCATTTGGTTTGCAGTGGTACACTTTGTAGTGGAAAGGCAGAATTAATATTTGATTCCTTCCTTTTATTTACTCGTTTTCAAAATAAGTTGGTTCATGGGAATTCTCCGATGTGACCAGTTTGTCGTGGTTTTTCAGGTGCCATTATGAACTCGTGACTGTTCATGTATATATTATATATGTAGGGAGGTGTCTATGAATTCATTGCAGTTACCACTCTTTTCTTCAAGCTGTCTTTTTTTTTTTTTTTTGGCCAGTGGGAGTCTTCAAGTTTGGCCTCTAAGTCCCTTAGACAGGACAGTAGTCATTTTGGATAGCTTCCTCGCCTGGTATGGCAGAACGTACTAGGCTCACGTTTTCCATGTCCTTCTCCAAATACACAATCAAGCATTTCTCCAAGCCAACTCCTTTCAGTAGACAGGGTTTTTGAAGAGTAGAATCAAGTACTGGTGAAGCTCACAGAACCACGCTTGTCCATAATTTGGATGGAATAAAGAACACGGCACTGTGAGCAACGCTGACAAATTTTCCCAAAAGTGCCAGCGTCGCTCCCAGCGACTTTTTTTTTCCCCAATGGCTATAAATGTAATAACAATAGAATAATTCATATTTTATGTTTTGTTCTCTCTTTTTGTACCTCAGGTTATATATTGATATAATTTTTTCTCATGTTGATCTAAATTTCGAATTACGCATGGCACTCAAAGGGTTAAAAGATAAAGTGATGAGGTACTTATAAAGTCAGCTGTGGTTTAATGTCACAGCCTGACCTCTGTACCTTCAGACCTTCTCTGTGTTGGATTCATGCTGGGGATTTCACATATCTCGACTTCATTCTCAAGACAACGCCATGTGGTAGCTATTAACATTCTCCTTTTTACCCCTGACACTGAGGTGCAGAGAGCTCTCCATTTTATAAAATAAGGGAATTCACCCAACTACATCCAACTCCAAAGTCTTGTTTATAGGGCCTTCCAGTTACGAAAATCTGAAACTATCAGCAGTCTTAAAAGAAAAAGTAAGAAAAATAATTATGAAACACAGATGATAGTAAGTAACATGCATTAAATGGAATGGATGGCTATTATTTTATTGTTTCATCTGGCAATATACATATTAGCTAAGTGATATTCTCAGCCTTTTGTTTGGTAATATAAGGATGTTTGAAATTGCCATGCTCAGGACATGTTTGTGACTTTATAAAATTGAACAGATAATAGAAAATAAAAAACAACCCAAATACTTGTAACATAAGTTTTTGTTTGTTTATTTGTTTATTTTTTGTATTCTTTTCAGTACATGAACTCTATTTACCTGAGCCTAAAATTTTAACTCATCTGTTTTTTTTGTTTTTTGCTTTAGTTTGCAGTCCGTGCTTGGATTTCATTGCCATAAACCATTTTGTTGGGTCCAGCATCTGCTCTGTCGGTAACCCCGGTCTGAAACAGACTCCAATAGCTGCAGTTCTGTTGTGCGAAATGGTGAGAAATTATACATGATAGGCCAGCCGACTGACAGTGTCTCTTTCTAAGCCACTTTGACGTCAGTTTATTCCCTCAGCTATACAGAGGAGAATGCTTGGTGAAGGGCCGCGTTCTGGAATGGACTGAAATTTTCCCCATCTGGGCAAGTGATAGCCTAGGAAGTTTTTTTCATAAGAATACGAGCACTGTCTCTTCCTTTAGTTAATTTTTCTCTCAAAAACAGTAGCTTTTCTAAAACTGTTGCATCTTATCCTTTGGCTATAGGTGGTCCATCCTGAGATAAGTAATGTTCATTCATTCAACAGCAAACATTTCTGTGCCTCCTACAATTAAATTAGCAAGCATATGTTAGGCGATTTCTGTCGCTTCTCCTTTGATAGGATATAAGGGAGCAGGAACTGGATCTGCCTTGCTCACCCCTCAAACTCCAGGCCGAGCATGGTACATGGCACATAGTTGGAAACTGGGAATTTATCAAATGGATACTTGGGTGCCAACTATCTGTGTGGCACTCCAGAGTGATGTGGGAGCTCTGTGCTGACCTGACTGTGCCTGCAGTATCCTGAGAGTCCTCTTCCCTCCCCACCCAGCTGAAGAAAAGACAAGGGTGGGAGGAGACTTGGGGGAAGGAGATGAGAAGCTAGTTTTTAAGTAACAGCCTTGAAGGGCAAAGTGGGAGGCAGGCTGCTGACCTCAGAAATTGCAAAACTTGACTACGTATTGCTTATGGAAATCCATCCCCTGTGCCAAGAACTATGGCCTTAATCATAGAAAGCTGTCGAGATTTATGGATGTTTTGAGGAAAACAACTCCAAGAAAAAAGCATGCATTTATGTACCAATATATTTTAAATTGTGGCTGTCGTTAAATCTGTGCTAGTTTAACAACAGGCTTTGGCAGCAGGATTTCATTATGGAATAAAACAGGCAATTTTCTACACACCACCTAACTAGGGCCAAACGCAAGCACACCTTACACCTTTCTGCAGACACAGAAAGCCCTGTTTATTCAGGTCAATGAATAATTCTTTAGTGCTAAACGTCCCAGTTTTAAACAGAAGCTTTTTCCAACTTAGGAGTCCTTAACTATGAAAATTATGGTTGACTATGGCTATTTCTTCCATTTTATAATTCTTATGTTTGTCAAAATAAAATGATTGCACATTGTACATAATGTAGTGCTAATTTTTTCAATTTTAATGAAACAGTTTAGGTTCATGTACATAATACATGCAAGTAGTAATAAAATGTTTTGATATTCCCTGTTCCCTACATGGAGACATTCCTGGTTCTTCCCTTTATTCCACCTTGGGAATTCCCTTTGCCTGTCACCTTTGTTGTGACTCTTGTTTCCTCCATCAAAATTTCTTTCTCTTCTTTCCATTTATCCCCCCGCCCCCCGTCTTGCTAGATAATACTCTAGTTGCTTCCTAAAAAAATGTGCTTTAAGGTGCCTTTTTTTTTTTTTTTTTTTTTTTTAGGAAATTCATTTCTGAACATGCCTTTTTTTCCCCCGTACCACCTGATGCTTTGGCTGGTTATAGTATTATAGGTTGAAAGTCACTCTCTGTCAGACGTGACAGCTGTTGCCCCCTGCTTCCTAGAGTCCAGTATTGCTGTACAGATAATGAACTATGATGTTTCGGTGATTCCTGATCCTTTGTCAATATCCTGGTTTTTCTTTGGAGGGCTTTAGAATTGTCTCTTCATCCTAGTATAGTGAAGTGTCATTATGATGTACCTTGATGTCGTTTTTTAAAATTTGCTTTGATGGAGACTTTCAGTCTGGAAATTCATGTTATCCCTGCTGAGAAAGTTTTTGTAGTATTTATAACCTTTTGTTTTCTCTGATCTCTTACGAGTTAGATATTAGACTATTTTAATTTTAATCCATTTTAATTTTCATACTTTTCCTTTTATTTTTTTCTGTCTCTTGGACATTTTGTTATAGTTTTAGGAGATTAACTCAGCTATATAGTATGAAACTTCTAACCTCTATTGCATCTCTGTACTGATTGGTTTTAGCTAACAGCACAATATAAATCTTAATTGACACATTTAGCTACATTATTTTAATGTACTTCATTTACTTAACTAAAAGGTAACATTTATTAATAGAGTGGCCTGACTTTCTCAGGCTAGTTTCAGTTTAGTCTGTTGTTCTTGTGAGCATTTCAATTATCTTCCTGTTTTACTCTCCAGAATGTCCTATTTTAGATGGTAAATAATATGGTCACACTATTTGCTGAGTACTTAGTATGTACCAAGTGCTGTATGTGTAAGAGCTCATCTATACAACAAACCAGTGGAGTAGATTCTGTTGCCATCATTTTAAAGGTTGGGAAACGGAGGCATAAATAGCTTAAGTAATTTTCCAAGGTATCACAGCTAATAGATAGTGAAGCTGGAAAGTTTGGCTTCTGAGACCTTGCTCTTAATCTCGGTATTGACACTGCTTCATAACTGCTTACAATGCCCTGGTTGGGGAGATATTAGATTGTTTCTGACTTTGTATTACTGCAAACACTTTGGGGCTTCCCTTTAGCTAAACTTTTGGGCATCTTTTATGTTATTTCTTTGGAAAAGATAAATTCCTAGTGAAACCAGCTTTCTTGATTCAGCAGTCTTCCACCCATGACGTACTGGGCACTTCTTGACAATGGTTGCTCACTAACAAATCTTATGATATGTAAAGGCAGACAAGAAAGCAGATCGGAAGAGCAGACCCTCTAAAAAGAGCTGTGTTGTAGTTAATTCTGACCTTTTAAAACTCATGTTGCTCTTCTCTTCTGTGGCTGACATCTGGGTTCCTTGTCCTTAATTTGGAGTTTACACCCCCATTTAATAACAAGGGCAAATCACAGGAACTTGAAGTGTTCTTTAAGACATTATTCTTAAGACAAATCTGTAAATCAGCAAATAAGTGGCAAATACCTCAAGCTTCTAATTGGCAAAGAGGCAAATTTGTTGTGACATTAGATCAGAGGCATGTCAGCAGCTCCTTTCCGGAATGATGTTTGCCCGTGAATAATTTTGTTGGTTTCATAATCTCAGGATCTCTTTCATTGCATGGATAAAAAGTTCACCCAAGTAGGCAGCCAGAGATTTTTCTAAACTGTTCTTTCCAAAACTAGCTTAAATGTGATCTCTCTTTGGAAGTCATCATGACTTGAACTCCTTCAGCTTCTCCAGCTTGAATGATACCCGTATGTGCTATTACGACAAGAACTGGAATTGCAAATATGATTTGAATGCCCCATTTTTGCCAGGCACTGTGTTAAGGAAAAAAAGAGAAAGAAAACAAGGTATTTTCACAACCCACCATTTTCAGTAATGGTGTGTAGCTTCTGCAGAATTCACTCAAATCTTCAAACAAAACAGAAAGCCCGATCGATTCACTGAAGTACGTTCTGTAGTGACCTCTTCTAATTTGACTGTGAACTGTTTTCCCATTTCCTATCTGTGCTTTTTATTCTTCTTATTCAAATTAGAAATATTGTAGGTATTTATTGGAAAACACCCAATTGCAAACCAAAGAGATTTATGAAAATGAGTTAATCATCAGGTCTCATTATCTAGGGAAACTTACGTTATTTAAAACAAGAGGATACTTCTTTTTAAAATATATATATATATTATTGCTTATGCTATTACTGTTGTTCCAGTTTTTCCCCCTTTGTTTCCCTCTACCCAGCACCCCCTCATTCCTTCAGGCAATCCCCACACTGTTGTCCATGTCCCATGGGTCATGCATATATGTTCTTTGACTTCTCTATTCCCTATGTTGTACTTTACAACCCTTGGCTATTCTGTAACTACCTATTTGTACTTCTTAATCCCTTCACCTTTTTTGCCCGTCTCCTTGAGCCCCTCCCATCTGGCAACCATAAAAACGTTCTCTGTATCTCTGATTCTGTTTCTGTTCTGCTTGTTCGTTTATTTACTTATTTATTTTTTAGATTTAATTGTTGATAGCTATGTATTTATTGCCATTTTATTGTTCATATTTTTGATATTCTTCTTCATTTTAAAGACCCTTGAACACTTTATATAATACTGGTTTAGTGGTGATGAACTCCTTTAGGTTTTTCCTGTTTGGGAAGCTCTTTTTTTTGCCCTTTGATTCTAAATGATATCTTTGCTGGTAGAATAACCTTGGTTGTAGGTCCTTGCTTTTCATCACTTCGAATATTTCTTGCCAGTCCCTTCTAGCCTGCAAAGTTTCTTTTGTCTCCTCATTTTGGCAGCTTCTCTGTGTTTGTTTCTAAGTATTAGGTAGGTCTGCTGTGTCTCCCAGGTTTGGTAGAGTGGCCTAATGTAGTAGGTGTCCTGTAGGGTCCAGTGGCACAGCCTCCCGTACTTCCCAAGCTTGATGCTCAAGGTTGCTCAATGTGTGTGCTGTGTGCTGTGTGCACCCTCCTTAAAACAAGAGGATGTTTCAATTCAGAAGAAAGAAGTTAACCCACACCCGGTTGATGTAATCATTCTCCATCAATGGAGAATGGATTAATTGTACCGAAATCTTCTATTTACATATGTGTGTCCTGAAAGTCTCTGAGCTGCTTGAGAGTAGGGACTCTCCTTATTAATTTTTAAAGTTCTGAGCACCTGGCATGTAGCACATCTTTATTTTATGTTTGTTGAAGTATACATTTACTGGTGTTTAGGATGCAGTAAATTGCATAACATGCCATTGATTTAATAGAAGGTTTATATGGGCACCACATTTGTATACTACATTTGTAAACAACTGTTATAAAACACATCCTCATTTCAAGAAAATTCAAATTCAAAATGTATGCTTCCGAGTGGAGGAAATCCTCTAATTGTCCTTTACTGGACTCTCAATCTCAAAAACACTGTGCACTTGGCTCCATTATGTCAGCAGACACAAATTCTTTAGTGATAGTTATATTAACACAAATCACCCTACTCTTCCTATGGTGCTTTTTCTGAGATCACTGACAATTTCCACATATTTATATGTTACTGTTTTCTTGGGTTTCCATTCCCTTGTAATAAACCCTCCTCTTTAAAATTCTTCAATAACTTTTTATAGCCTTCTTTTGTCCTAAGGGGCCTACCATTGGATTCTTTCCTCCTTCAGTGGCTCTCATGCACCTTGTCCTCAATGTGGGTAGCACCCCCTCCAAGGCCAGGTCCCCATCTTTTCTCAGTCTTCACTAGTGGTATTCAACCCTGGTCGCACTCAGAACCACCTGGTGAGTCCTTTAAGACCATCCAAGCCCAGATCCCAACACATATTAATGGAATCAGTCAACTAGGACTGAAATGTTAGCTCTGTGATCCTTGATTGTGTAACTTAACCTCTGAAATTCAATTAAGATGATGTTAAAATCTGCTTCATCACAATACTACATACATTCTAACTTCCCATCATTATAGCAATTTTTTTCCGTGTATTTAAAGCCTGTGTTTCTTTGAAAGCTCACTCAAATCCTTCTTCCTTCCCACAGACCTCCATAATCACTATTTATTTTGGCTCGTTTGCAAAGCACACAGAAAACTGAAGACAGTCCTGTTAAAAGTAAAACAATTTCCTAGCTGATCTTCCTATTACTGTTCTTGTCACCTTTCAAACCATTCTCCACATAGCATTCAAGCATTCCATTGTCTTATAAGAAAACTGAATCATGTTGCCTCTTATTTTGAATCGTCTAAATTCTCCTTGTTCTTAGATTAAAATCCAAATTCTCTATTGAATCTGGACAGGACCCAGGTTCTAGAAAATCTAACCCTCATCTTGCTGTCCTCCCATGGCTTTCTATAGTTGCATGGTCCTGATTTGGTGCACCCTTTCCTACTGCAGGGCTTGCACGTGCTGTTTCCTCTGCCAGGGAAGAGCTCATACTCACCTTTTCGAAGTTAGCCCGGTACACACTTCTCTGATCATCAGTCTAGTTAGGTGCCCCTAGTAAAACCTCTTTATACCCTATAAATGCCATTATAAATGCCCTTCGTAATGAGATGTTTTATCATAAAATGGATAGAATAGGGAAGAATATAAACTTTTTCTTGATATACCTCTTATATTGTTTGATTTGTTGCAATAGCATGAATTATATTTGTCATTAAAAAATATTTAAAAGCATGAAACACAGTATAATGCTCTTTTAAAAAATCATTTAGTTTTTTTATGTCTCTCTCCTCCTCTAGAACAAGTTCCAAGAAGGGCATAGACTGGGCCTGTTTTGTTCACCACTGTGGTCACAGAATCTAACATTGCTTTAAACACAGGACGTGCTAAATGTAGTGAGTGATGACTACTTACTGAGAAGGATGGAACATGAAAATTAATTGAGAGGCTAAGCACTAACCTTGCTCAGGGAAGGGATAGCCCTCAATTGCACTTAGAGATTGCAAGGGGGTGGGGCACACCGGGGCCTGCTCCAGTCAGACTCCTATTCAGGAGCATCTTCCCAGCCTTTTAAGCAGTGGAATGTGCTTAAAGTCTCTAGAGGGAGGCAGCATCTAGGTTATTGACACCTGAACTAGTTACAAGGAGGACCCGAGCCAGAGGCTACTGATGAGTCCAGGGGGTCATCAATACACTAAGGTTATTTTTAACTTTTCTAATTATAATTCTCTAGTCATAATTGCCTTCATTATTAATTTGTCACTCAACATATGCAACTTGGTTTTGTTATTTTTCTTCATACATATCTATATATAAATATCCAGTTTTCTAATTGAATCTACAATCCCCAAAGTACAAGGTCTTTTTCATAAACGCTTTGAATCCTTGTGACACAGTACAAGCCATATCATATTCCCTAGAAATGAATGTTGCCAGTGTTCTTTCATCCATGGGAAATGTTCCAAACTTCAGTATTTCTCAGACTCTTTCTAATAATTTTTGTACGTTTAAATAAATGCAGCAAATTTTCACACTTATCAATGCTGCTTTCTTTGATTTTTCAGCGGCCTTTAATGTTTTGGGTGGGGATTGGAAATACTTGAGAGGAGGTTTGTAGGGTTGCAATATTATTTGAACAAAGTGGGAGAGTGTAATTAGAACATGTGTTTTGCATGAAATAAATTGTAACTATTTCTCTATGGTTTTAAACCTGGGATATGCTTTATATATAAGATACAGGAATTGCCCAATGAGATCTTTTGTTTTCCTGAGATTGTATTGCAGTAACTAAGACTTTTGACATGGGGGTTGAGGGTCTGCCTCTTTTTGGTGCAGTTTATGTTGTTGCGGTATAGCAGAAAGAGACAAAAATCCACTATTTTTGCACATACTAATGCTGTATCCTTCAACTATGACAAATGAGGTGAAATAGGCTCCAGAAAACCCTTGCTTCCAAAAAGCTAAGGCCAACGAAGACATTTCCAAATCTGCAGTCTTTTAAGAGCAGTACTGATTTATTCCCTCCCCTCTTAGGAATCTGAATTATATGTTACATCTAGATGACAAACCTAGATTTGCTCTTTTCCTGTAATTTAACATACCTTGAGCCAGACATGTTTAATTTAGGTTAGAGGCTGCCTTAAGATAACGTGAATTCAAGCCATTGTGTGACTTCAGTAGGATTACGTTTATTAACCAAGATTGCCCTTTATGATGGTTTCTAGGCCAACAGCATGAAATGAACTATTTTTTGAAACCAAAAACAATTATATTGTTGTTTTCCATTGAAAGAAGTATTTATATAGTTGAAGCTACCCTACTCATTCCGTTGCTATTCTTAATTGCTGCAGGCTAGTTTTCTTTTTCTCCCTTGTATTTTATGCTTGCTTTGCCCATTTCTTCCTCTTAATTAAAATCTATAGATAGTGAAAATTTTGTGTTTATTAGGAATAAAAAGAGAAATAAGTGGTAATATACTTAAAGTATTTTTTAATCACCCCTTTTACAAATACAAATGTATTCATATGTGCTTACCATGGGTTTTGGTATCTGTGGCTTATTTCATCAATAGCAGCTCGACTTATTTCATTATACTGTAAAAGGAAAAAAATTAATGTACCCTAATTCCAAGTTAAATAGGCATCAATATGTCTAAGGGTCTACATTCCTAATAGAAAGAGAAGCCAGGGTGGGCAATTAAACAGGAAATACTACATTCAGTTAAAAGAAGGGGGCTTTTTTATTCTTTTTTTTCCCATTTATTTATCTATTTTTATAAAAGTACTGCACCATTCAAATTCTTTGAATAAGTACACATTCAAAACAAATAACTAAAATCATGGTAATACCACCCTTGCTTTTGAGAAGAAAACAGAGATCATCAGTTGTCTCATTTATAGTTGGGCATAATTTTTCCTAAATTAAGTTAAATTTACATTATGAAGATTCACCTTATCAAAACTATCTTTTATTTTCTTTTTCCGGTTAAAGTTTACATTGAATATTAGTGTGTATCAGTGTCAGGTATACAGCACAGTGGTTAGACAATCACATATTTTACAAAGTGTTCCCCCTGATCTTTCCTTCACCCACCTGGCATTATACATACTTTTTGCAGTATTATTGCGTACACTTCCTATGCTGTGTTTCACGTCCCCATGACTGTTTTGTAACAACCAATGTGTACGTCTTAGTCCCTTGGCCTTTTTCACACCGTCCCTCCAGTCCCCTCCCCTCTGGCAACCATCAGTCATGAATTGAGGGAAAAAAAGAACAAGAACTAAAATAAATATGACCCTATATGCTTTACTTCCTGTAAAAGGACAGATACTGAGTGGCAAGAAGAGTGTCGTCAGTGATCTCTGGGCTCCTTTCTCTCTTTATGATTCCATGTCTAAATAAACAGGCCTTCAAAACCACTACTAATCATTTAGACTCAAACTGCTTAGGTCTTTTCACTTTACCTTCATGGAACTAGAAAATGTGGTGGTAATAATATAGGAAAGAGCTGGATTATACATAGATAGCTGTGATAAAGTGTAGATCTGAAAACTCTCAGAAAGCATAATTTGGAATATTGATAAAATATTTGGCAGCTGAGAAGAACCAGTTCTCACATTAAAATATATATATATATATATCTTACACCCTCTGGTGTACATTGAAATTATCCATTATCATTGAACAAGTGACCTCTATATGCTGCCTCCTTGTCCCCAGGAAGTAGCCAATGGAGGGCACATCTTATGCATTAACATGGGGAATAGAGGTGTCAGACTGATATCGCAAAGGGTTTTGTTTGTAATCATTTCTAAGTTTTCCATACTGGGGTTGGTGACAATGACATGGATTATCAAATGCATTTCACTTCAGTTTTGGAGTGCACTTTTTGCTTACACTGATATGGGATGCTATATTCACGCAAACTAGCAAAATCATAATTTCAACAATCTAGTACTTTTTAAAAAATCTTCCCTCTATTTCTTTTTTTGCCTTCAAGCTTTGGTTTAGAATGACTTTTCTGATCACGTGCTTCAGTTACTTGTTTTAGAAAAGCAGATCTATGTACAAGTCATCTACTCAGGGATAAAGACCTGAAGCCTTGATCACTTCTCTTTAATGTTCATGTAAAGAATAAACAAATGACAAATGGGATTTTAATGTGAGGTTGTGCCACTATTTCACAAAAAGTTTGAAAAATTACCATCTGTATATAATGGAAAGATCATGGTATAATTTTTTTCTTCAATTGATTTCTGACACATCCATTCCCTGAAAATTGACCTTATCAATTGACTTATAAGTAATTTTATTATTAGCCTCTAGACAAATTGTTTGGGATTTAGACAGTCTTCTTTGATCTCCATTCACATTTTTAATAATCAAAAATTATATCTCCTTAATCTGTACTTTTCTTAGAGATAAAATAATAGACCTCCCCCTCCATTTCTCCTATGATATCAGTGTATAATATCATAAAACTTTGGTTATCTAAAATAAGCTGGTCCTTCTCTTTTGCAATATATTAATAAAATTTATTATTTATTTGGAGAGTCATGCTAATTGTGGTGTTAGATATAGTGAAATTCAGAATCAAAAATATCACTTTCCACTGGTCAGTTGTTTAAGAGTAAATAAATAACTGATTCAAAAATGAATTCAACATCTTCATAGAAACAGGTAACAACAATTGGTATATTCTCTATATTAAGGAAATTTATGAAACTCTTTTACAGTAATGTGAAGGTTTTCAACTAGCAAAAATAATCATATCTCAAAATTGTCTATTTCCTATAAGCCATTTTTCGAAAAGTCTAGGCATTAATAAAAGAGAAATATCTGCCAACTACATTCAGATATTGTGACTTAGACACAATTTCTGAATGACTTAAAAATTGTTAAAGTTGACTTAAATTAATTGCAGACATTTGAGGTGCATTCTAGTTAACAATTAAATTCATTGCTTAATACTTCACTTTTAATCTCAAACCTCCTCTAGTCTAGTACTGACATACTTAGGACATTTTTTTTTGTGATTGATCACTGAGGAATCCTTTTGCTTTGCTGCCATGCTTGACTCAAGATGCTTTATTTAACATAGCCAGTCACCTTCCTTACTAGAAAGTACCACTTTCCCTCTATATAACTATGAGGTCTTTCTCTCCAGCAGAATAAATACAATGGCAATGCATTTTAAGAACGCATAGCATAGACACTAGGTTTTCTCTTCACCAATCCGCTCCTTGGTAACACAGAGTTCTTAGTACCAAACATTTGAGTGGAAAATCCCCTAAGGCTACCTTTTCTTATGGTAATAGATTTTTCCTTCCCTTGCCTCAATTTGCAAAATATTACTGTTAACCCCTTAGGTGTCTCTCTTCCCACAGCCTGTCAGAAGCATTCTCTTTGTTGTGGCTGGATCACCAAGTTGCATAATGTTGTCCATTCTAGACTTGAACTATTGTAGGGAGCAAGGGGGCATAAAGGCCTTTGTGTAAATGGAGCATTTAAAGTATTCACTTGATATTCAGAGCAGGAGGAGAAACAAAACAATTCTTTCTGAAAAATGTCAGTGTTTAAGGCATGGACTCTGTGATGCATTTTTCTTATTAAAAAGCAAAAAGTGAACAATGCAGAGACTCATACTTCATTTTATGACACATTGTATATGGGCACCAATATGAATTATATTCTGGTCTCTCTCTCTTTTTTTAACTGCAGTGTTTTTTAATAATTTGAAAACATACATCAACTTTCAGCAAATAGACTAAACATTGGGTTTTGTAAGTTTGTTGCTGGTGGCCCCAGTATCTGTTTTTTGTGGAGCATACAAATAATGAGCAACATATTCCATCCTGTTTCTAATGTGCTTATAATAATATAATTCAAAAATTTATAAAGGCAGGAAAATAGAGTATATGCAGAGAGTAATGATCCTAGATCCCATTTTTGGAAACTTAGTACACTAGATACTATGCTAAGTGCTTTACACACAGTCCATTTAACAATCCTCTAAGGTATTACTATTATCCCTGTGGTAGACAGAATTCTAGGGTGACCGCCTCCCCTCAACCCACGGCCAAGATTCTCACCCCTCGGTGTACACACTCTCTCCCAGGCATTCGACCAAATACTAATCTAGCTACTGCTGTGAAGGGATTTTGCGGCTGTAATTAAGATCCCAAATCAGTCGACTTTAAGAAAGGGAGATTATCCTCGGTGGGCCTGGGCTCTTACAGGCAAATGGGATTTCAAGCATTAGAGGGATTTGACAGGAGCGAGATTTTCTGTTGCTGCCTGTGAAGATAGAGAAGGCGGAGTAGTAAAGAAGTGGGCGGCTTCTAGATACTGAGAAGGGCCCCTGGCTAACAGCCAGCAAAGGAACGGCATCATCCATCCTACAACCAGGAAGAACTGAAATCTGCCACAATCACATGAACTTGGAAGAGACGCCTAGCCTCAGATGAAATCACAGCCATAGCTGAGACCTTGGTTTTAGCCTTGTGAAGACCTGAGCAGAGAACCTGGCCATGCCTTCCCAGGACTTCTGACCTATAGAAATGGGAGCAAATAAATGGGTGTTGCTTTAAGCTGCTAATTTTGTGATAATTTGCTATGCCCCAAAGAAAACCAATACAATCCCCATTTTATATATAGGAGAACTGAGACATTTAAAAAAAACAGTAGGCAGACTAGCACGCAAAGAGAGGGGAAAATGAAGTTTTTCAACTGGCAACTTCCACTTATACGTCATACTGTATTCCATTTTTCATTAAGGCCACAAACAAAGACTTACCCTGAAAAGCATTATGAATGCTAAGTTGCCTCAATTATTCTGAGAGAAGGCAAATATCTATTATTTTCTCCCTGTACCACTCCAGGAACAATAATGTTTTCCTTATTCATATATTTTTATGAATTATTATTATTCATAATAGTATTCCTGTAATTTAAGATGCAGTAGGATTTCCTTTTAAAGCAAGACTAGAGCTCATTCTATTGGGAATTGTTAGGATTTGGAATGAGTAACCAATCATTCTGTTATGAGCCGTTTATTCAGAGTCGGTTGCTGATCCCTGCCAGAGTCTGAAATCTGAGCAGTGCCTACTATTCAAGCTACAGAAAAGCTACACAACAGCTCCCCAAGTCTCTATTTGTGCTCGGTGTAGTTTCTGAAATACAATCCCGTGCCTGTTTTGCAACTGTTCTCACCCTTGGAGTTTTCTAATATATCGGCACTATTGTTAATTCAAAGGTTAGAAAATGGGCTTGCTTCTCCCAAGCTAATTGTCCAGTTAGTTTCAAAAACACAGAACTACACTAGGGGTGGTAGTTTAGGCATTGTGAACAGTGATAGTAAAAGTGTCAGTAAAAAAAATTAAGTCATAAATAATTTTCAAACAACTATTGAATAAGCTAGGAGTAGAATAGTTCTGATCTAATGCTCACTTAAAAATTCATTTCTCCCCTTCTGTAACCTGGTCTCTCAACAAAGACACTGTATGAGAAAAGAAGCAATCTCAGTCTCTGTCTCCCATATTATGGATAATCATCTATGCCTTTCTAAGCACCAGGAGGTGTGGAGTTGAGGCTGTCAGTTCAAGGTCAAATAAAACAGACCTCAGACCTCAAGTTGCTTGAAGCTGTTGGGAATGTGGCTGGGATTGTGCCGTCTAATCGCTAACAATAGTTGCACTAAAAACTTTAACAACACACAAAATAACTTCCCTATGAATTCTTCCCCAGCTGAAGGAATTCACATGAATTCCTACAGCACTTATTTCAGTGCCATTTTCTTTGTGCCCAGATACATAGCAGGAATGATGATGTAGCAGGGGACCTCTTATATTTAATAAATTGTTTCCATTTTGCTCCATTAAGATTGCTTGATTTCCTAGGTTCAGTCCTGGGAAAAGAATGGGGATCTCCAGATTGCTAGTCTTATTTGCTACACATTCTATAAATTTTTGACAACACAGCTAAGGTATTCTGGGAGTGCTGTATATGAATAGTTGGGAAAAACTATAAACTTAAATTTTTTATGGCTTTAGAATTTCTCCTAAAAATCTTTAAAAGCCAGGATAAATGCCAGATTTAGAAAACAGATGTTCTGGTATTTTAGCCACCTGTGCTTAGGATATTCAATCACACCCAAGTTTCAGAATTCTTTGACAGTACATTTAGAGGAGGCTGGCTATGGGGTCAAACCACAGGTTTGTTAGAACCCGTTCTAATTTATACAGTCTTCTCTTAGCTTTGAATCTCCCTATCAGCATCAAATAATATTTGTTGAAAACCTGTGGCATATGCTTAATTACTAACTTTAAGAATTATAATTTTTTAGGATGATATTTATATTTAAATACAGACTCAAGGTGTTATGTTGAGCCCTACAAATGTTAGTAACTACCATGGTGTATTTTTAGCTTTCCTTAACTAAGGAATAAAATCACCCACTGGGTTCTAAATTACATTGAGTTCCTTTTCCTTCTTTCTTTTTCATGTTTCTACACCCTAACAAAAGGTATGACAATTAATATGTCTTTTTTTCCAGTTCACCAATAATTATCTATAAAGTAACCTCAACAAGAGAGAGAAAGCTCTTTGTTTCATCGAGGAGCTGTGTTGCCCTGTGGAATGTGGAGGTGGCAGCATCCCTAGCTACCCACAGAGGTGCTTCCCTTTGCAAACACATTATTCTTCGTGGGGCT
Organism: Furipterus horrens; assembly: GCF_987537825.1. NCBI lineage: Eukaryota > Metazoa > Chordata > Mammalia > Chiroptera > Furipteridae > Furipterus > Furipterus horrens. The sequence goes on along the minus strand of NW_028327180.1, from coordinate 24,889,815 downwards.
GCTTTGAACACAGTGCAGGGAGCACACATCAGTGACATATGCCTCCCTTGCCATTTGCATGATCTGTTAGAGAAAGGAAGCAGCAAACATAAAATTTATTCACAGAAGTTCAGAAACCAGTAACGAGTAGAACTTTATAAGAAAATTACTTCCTTCTATTTATTTGAGGAATCTGATAGAGCCAAATTTTCTAAAATGGGAACAATATAACATCTGTGGATACAGAGGTTAATAGTGTTAATATATTATTTTCAAGAATAAGGAGGGTTTTTTGGCTTCTTTAGCCCATGTGTCTCCTCCCCCACACATGGTCAGCATGTGGCACTCCCTTACTGAAGGCTTCCCGTGGTATCAGAAAATGCATGCACAGCACTTCAGGATGAAAGGTGCTAATGTAATTATTTATATATTAAACCACAAACCGTTAGGATGCCAATAACTCTAAGAAGTATGAAGTGAGAAATAAACACACGCCCATCTGGGGAAGAATAGCAACAATCCAAAGACATGCCTGATCCTAGAAAAGCTATTTTTTATTTTGCTTGTATAACTCGGTTGAAAAAGGAAGCTTTATTGTCTTTTAAATTTTTCTGTATTGATTAGACTATCTGAAGACTAGGGGTGTGAGACTCAATACTGGTGTCTGTGATTCATCCAAATGAACCCAAAAGTAAATGAGAGATTTGGGGTAAAAGACACCCAGGAATTCTGAAATATGTGATCAGTGGTCTACACTAATCAACTCCACACTGGAAATATTTCTTTTTTTCTAGGTGAATTTGAAAATTTTCCTAGACACTGTTGTGTGAAGGTGAACAGTTTGGGAGAATGCACAGGGTCAGGCTGGGACAAGGAAAGAATGTGGTAGGACCTCTATTTTTTTTTTCCATAATGCCAAAGTTTTCATTTGATCTTTATTTTTGAAACACTATAAAGTATTTGTTAAAAATTTCAAAAACAACTATTACTAAGATACATCTTATTATATCAAATACGTGGATGATAGCTACTAGTAATTCATTTTAATATTATAAATGAAGTGCAGTGTGTGCAAAGAAGGCAGAATGGGAGGAGAAAATTGGGGAACCCTGAAGAAAGGATGCATACCTTACAAGAGAAGGAAACTGGAATTGACCCCAGCCAGATCCCGCCTTAAAGAAAAATGATAGCAGAACATTCTGGCTTCCATTTCTGTCATTCACCTCATACACACTGCACTCCCTCTAAGTCCTGAATTCACAGCCTGAGTTGAATTCCTGGCTCCACCACTTACCAGCTGTGTGGCCTCAGGCAAGGAACCTCACCTGCCAATACCTCAGTTTCCTCATCTGTAAAATGTAAATAATCGGAGTACCTCCCTCACACAATAAATACTCAGTCAATGGGGGCTCTTTTTATGTTTACTTTCTCTAACTAAACCACAGTGAGAAAAATTTCCGCTGAAACAACCAATTGTGGGTCCATTTATTCGACAGCCTTCAAGAAACTCCACATCTCACCAGAAGTGTGTTCAAATGGCCATAAATCTGTCACAAACAAGCTCTCTGTGTGTTATAATAATAGAACTTGTGCCCGATTGTGAGGCAGAATTTTCAAAGCCTCAAAGATTTTACTTTTATTATATTATAAAGATATTTATAGGTTCCCATAGTTCTCCTTATTACCTTCTGTAGATTTTTCAAGTTGTTATACTGTAGGATGATAAAGTGGTTATATAAATATATGTTATGATTAATGGACTTCATGTTTTCTTGGGCTCACACCTATGAAGAGTTAGCCATCAAGTCCAGTACAACGTGGTTTCTGTGGGCAAATCACAAGACTTAAATCATTTGGTCGCAAGATCAGAGGGCAGGAGCAGAAGATGGGCGTGGTGAGGAAGCCAGCGGGTACTGTCCAGGTTTTGATGAAAGAAGGGCCAGCGAAGAGGAGCTGTGCCCAGCAAAGCAGCAGTCAGAATTGTCCTCAATCTACCATGAGGTTGAAACCAAAGGAATTGTTTCAATGGTTTCCACATATTCTTCCAGAAACAACACATAGAGTTTGGCAGAGACCAAATCCGTTTTTAAAAAGAATGTACTGCTCTTAAATCTGAGATAATAACAAAAGCAGTGATGTTTGCTGGCTTATATCCACATACATCACTATGGCCCTGTAACCCACATACGAGTGAATAGGAAATAGCTAAACACAAAAAGATCCAGAAGAGAAACCTGATATTGTGATTTTTACTGACCTTTGCAATGTGGGGAAATTTTTCACGTGTCACTCAACCTGGAAGTTATTATCTTTCTACCAAAATCCAGATGATCTACGGGGCCCCTCCTAGTGCCCCAAAGAGGAGAGACCATCCCAGGTAGGAAGCAGCTGCCCCCGGCCTTCTCCATTTGCCTGAGCTTCCTTAACTGCCGGCCTCGTGAAAACCCAGAGCAGTAAATTAGGAAGAGCAGCTGTGCAGGCTATAAGCATCTACTAGATAAAGGTTTGTGCTCAAAATCAAGGTTCCAGCAATTGCAGCGAGAGACCCTGAGACATCTCTGAATTTAGCCTGAAACCAAATGCCATCTTGACCGAGACTATTAAGGATAAGGACAGTGGAGGGTGTGATGGAGGTCCACTAATGACAGGGAACCAGAGAGAGAACAAGACGTGGACCGAGACATTTCATTAACTTATATCACAGGAGGGAATGTACCAGCTCCTCTCATATATTTCTTGTTATTAGGAGTTTGTTTTTATGCATGGAGTGTGTGTGTGTGTGTGTGTGTATCGGCTCAAATGTCAATTCATACCAGGTCTGACATGAAGTAGCCATGTGAAGCACTGGATTGATAAGGAATCCTAGTGTGACACTAGACTGAAGCACGAATGTTGCTGTCTGCCTTGGATCTAAAGGGGAAGTCATATGTGGGGTACCGAGACCCCTAGCAGTCTTGATGACAATACCTAGGCCTTCACATCAGAAAATTATATCTGGTTCTTTGCTAATATGTATAGTCATTCTCAGTGAATCTTTTTGCTCGCCTTGTAAAGTTCTAAGTCCAAGAAACCCTTTAAGATATTTTTTGAGACTGTTACCCGAGACAGGTAAATCCTTGAAAACAATTACTATGAAAATGCCAGGGCCAAGAAAGTGCGGGGATAAGAAGCAAGAGCCCTTACAGCTTGTGTCAAACCAGACCAGCTTCTGTGTGTGCCAGGAGTTGGGAAAGAAAATCATCGTATGGCTCACACTCAGTCCCACAGGTGACCAGAGGACAGGACCACCAGGCAGAGTGGTGACTTAAAGCCGCCTGTGAAATGCAAATGAAAGAAATGGGATAAATACCCTCCTAGAAGGCGAAGTTGTGGCCGATGTCCCTTTTGGTTTCAAAGACCCTTCATTTGAGCAGACAAATGTGTTCTTAAGCTAAAGATGAAGGAAGAGAAGCTATACACACTCAAGATGGGCAGACCCATTGAGGACTGTGTACCCAAGCAGGGCATTGGCCAAAGAGAAGCCACAAGGAAACAGAAGTTCTGGACTCCCATCAAACCAGCTGCCTTTCTCTGGGGCTGTACTCTCCTTGCTGGTGGCCGGTTTTGATATTTAATTAAATTTCTGATCTTCATCTTTAGTGCCTAAGTGGAACAGGACACAGTTGAAGAACCTGAGCACTAAGTGACACTAACCACAACCACAATGTTCAGAGCTGAAATTTAGATGTCAACCACATGCAACACATCATGCTTAGTGCTTTCCTTGTGTTCTCATATTTAACCCTCACAACATGATAATAATGCTAAACACATAGAGTGCTTGATGTAGGCCAGGCACTGTTCCCAGCACTTTGCAAATAGTGACTTGTTTAATGTTTACAGTAGCCTAATAAGTAAACACCAAGATTTGTTATGAAGAAACAGAAGCCCAGAGGTTAAGGAACTTGCCTAACACCACTCAACAGCTAGTAGGTGGCAGAACTAGAAAAGGAGTTCAGAGATTTTAGGAAGTGGGCCCTCTAAACTCTGCCCTGTGGAAGAGGAGGGAGCAGAGACACAGAGCCGTGAATTCACAGCCTGAGGTCACAGAGCCAAACCTACCTCCAACTTGGGATTTGAACCCAGATCTGTCCGGTGTCAGAGACTGAGCTCCCAGTCAGTGCCCTGTGCTGTTGTACAGGTGGGGCCAGAACGAGGCTTTTCCTTTTGTCAACCTTTCCCATAGGAGGCCATATTGTATTGCCTTAAGATTCAAGGAAATTCAGTTATTGCCAAATTGATACAGATTCCATTTTCAGATAATGCAAAGGCCTGCCTGGAAAAAAGATCGAGTTTTCAGATTTTACTTCTAAAATCACCTGTGCTGTCTTCCTTTACAGAGTTGACTGTATGGGCTCATCCAGGATCCACATCACCCAGAGCAATAAGACAGAGTTTCTGAGGACCCTCTGAATTACCTGACTCAGAGGCACTACCCACACGGTGGATTTTAGAGATCTCGGACTCCTTGATTAGCTCTGTGAATGCTGTCCACCCAGCGCAGCCTGCTTTTACAACACCCACTCACAGAACAGTTGCTGGGAGGGGACAGTGTGTGTGAATGTCGCAGCATAAATGTGAATCTGAACACATCCCAAGCCAGACACCAATGCTTGCTCGTTACCCATGACCTCGCTTTCTTCACACCTCTCCTCTCACGGATTGGGGGGCCTACACGGGAAGGGTGGTAGCAAGTAAATTTCTCCACACATTTTTCTGCAAAACTCAAATGCCATTATTTCTCCATGGCAGACCAAGAACATGATATTTCTTTTGGAAGCAAACTCAGGAAGAATCCAAATCAGACAACAGTATGCTATGAAGAACAGAAATTTAAGAGCAATACCTTGATGTGAAAGCCACTCTCAAGCCTTGTTTTGTTGATAAAATTATACTCCGGTATTCCCCAGCCAACTCCACCAACATACTCATGTTTATATTTTGCTGGTAAGCATACGTGTGAGGCGGGCCTCCACAAATATCTGAGATCTCCCGTTTTCTCCAATGCCGGGCGCTTCTCTCCTATATACGAGATGTGCTGTGGAATTTTAGGTAGATGATCCTTTCTGTAATCTGGACCTTCAAAAACCAGAAAAAAATACTTCAAAAAATCTCCACACTTTATTCAAAGATGTTTTTGTTACTTAATTTATTTATTTTAATCCTCACCCAAGGATATTAATTTCTTTTTTTTCTTTTTTTTTTTTTTTTTTGGTGGGGAGAAGGGAGAAAGATCAAGTCAGAGAAACATTGTTCACTCCTGTATGCGCCCTGACTGGGGATTGAACCCAAAACCCAGGTATGTGCCCTGACCTAGGATTGAACATGCAACCTTTTTGGTGTATGGGATGACCCTCCAACTGACTGAGCCACACAGCCAGAGCAAAAATACCTTTCTTAGCTAATAATTACATGGCATTTGCTATGTTCTAGGTGCTATCATAGGCCTTTTATATATGTTAATTCAATCAATCTTTAAAATAACCAAATGAGATAAGTAATATACTTTCCCCAGCTTGTCGGTGGGGAAACGAGGCACAGAAAGGTTGGTTACTTGTCCAGAGTTACAGCTAACAAGCTCCTGATTCCCTGACAGGCCGTCCCACAAACTGAGCCTATAATTGCCCCACTGATCTACTCTGTTTATATTCAGCTTAATACAGATATATTTTATACATTAAAAATCTTCATTCATGTCACATGTGCAGGATGTAGGCCTTCAGACATGGGGGTGTTTATGTAGATAGATAAAATATGAAATTAGAATTAGAAAATCTCCCAAATATATCAGAAGCAGTTGGAAAATGGAGAAGACTGTCAGGTGATAAGGACAGTTTATAACAGGTGACAATCAAAGCAAGGGCATTTAATACATATTGGTATTTTGAGTGTAAGACATCAAACAAGAAGTAATCAATGAATTGTGAAGGGAGTGAAACAAGCAAAAATAAGACAAGGTCTGGGGAAAGATCACTGAAATAAACTTGATATTGAAAGTTAGTGATGTGAAAACATAAAAGGGAGCGAAGACATTTAAGAAGAATGGTACTGACTAAAAATAGTCAGTGAGATGCTATAGACCACAGGAAGAACTAAATTCCCGTTATCAAAACTGACTGAAGACCTCAGAGTCAGAAACTTCTGCGGTCAGGCTCTCTGTCACCTGGTCCCTCCTGGCCCTGTGGATCAGGGAGCTCAGTATTTGCAGAGAGCACGGATGCATAGGGCTCTGACCAGGTGCTGCAATAGAGTGACAAGTCTGTGCTTGGAAAAGTAATCTAAGCTTTCCAAGGAAGTTGAAAACATGAGAAATTGCTCTTCAAACACATGACTTTGGCAGATGTTTTCACAGCTTCCTAATCTTCATTGCTCCCCATGCTGCATTGAGTATTTGCTGTGGCTAATTTCCCTCGATGAATACATCGTGGCTTCAATCTTCTTTGCCTCAGGTTTTCACTTGCGTATAATTACTTTGGTAAAGTATAGAATGGCCAGAGCGTGAAAATCGGTTTTCTCTCTCAATATGACGGGTTTTGAGGTCTTACCTACAAAACTATCTTAAGGAAATTTTTAAATCTTCTCTAAACAGGATGAAATACAGAAAAAACTGTTAGTCTTAATGGAACTTCAGTGTATGTTTAGGCCAGTGTTTTTCCAACTGTTTCATCAAAAGCTGCTCCTATGAGTGCACCTAAAAATATATGTGGGGGGTTAGGGGGTGGCTGAGGGTGCTGCATAGTCAAATATATCTGAGAACGCTGTTTGCTACATTCATCTGTTAGATATTCCCAGAATATGAAAGTATATTAAAAGTTTTGAGAAATCCCATGGTAAATAAATCTGTTTACATTTATGTAATCCACAGCTTTTCAAATATTTAAACATGTCACATTTTTCTCTATTGAGTCATGGGGTCACGTGTGTGAATCTTTGAGACTCCAACAGATTTGGGGAAATATTGATCCTGTGTGTAATGTTTCCGTTAATGTTAAAATTTTTGCATTTGCCGCATTCTACTACAAATGTTAGAGCAGATATGCATCTGTAGTTAGTTCCTTGGTTAGCCCACTCTGTGGACCGCAATGCATTTTTCAAGAGAGCCATTGCTTGACAGCTGAGTTAAAAGCACTGAGCTTTCCTGTAGTGAAATCTACATGTGCTCTGCAAACCAAGTGTGCGCGTCGGGGGTAGGGGTTTGGGGGGCTCCAGCCAAAGATCTCCATGGCTGTAGTCAAACCCCTGGACTTTTCTATACCATCATTTCTGCATCTGCACTTTAGAAATAGAGCGGTGCACTGAGCGCGATGCAGGAGACCCTTGGGGAGCCCTGGCCACGCAGCTGACTCAGGCACCTGCCTGCGCGGCAGAGGCAGCTGGACGCCGTAGGCTGAGGGCCACGCACCCTTTCACAGCGGATCTATAGCCAGCCCAGCGTTACCTAACCAAAAGATTCACATATCACCACCCAACCAGCGACACGCAGAAGTGTGGTTTGCCGTGGGAGTTTGGCTTTAAATGGCCCATTGCTCCTCTCCCAAACCTCATCCTCCAGAGCCTAGACTCTATGCTGGCTCTGATTCCCTGCTTAAAAGTGAAACTTCCAAGTCACCTTCAGTCTACGTTCTCCCTATTTTTCCTTTAACAGTTATCTCTATTCAACTACTGTTGTTACATCCCCTAGTGTGTTCCTAAGTTTTGGGGTTTTTTTCCATACTATGGCAACTATTCTTGGATCTTTAATCCTCTTCCCAAAAACTCGAGCCCTCATTTTGCCAACAATGAAGCTGGCAGCTCCTGGGTTAACCAAACCCTCACCTGCCTGTCTTCTTTGGAGTTCTCTTTCATGTCCAAGGGCCAGCTCTAGTGGGATTGTCTGCAGCTGTAATGCTTAAGTAGAACTGCCCAGCGTGGCTCAATCTGTCCGCCAGGATGGCTGGGAAGGAGACGTGCTTCCGTTAAAACGGGCTCCAGGTTTCACGGTTCCACCTCCTCCTATCTTCCTGCCCGGGAAAGACTGCAATTTCAAGGACGGTAGGAAGATCTTACTTCCCCTCTCCCCCAGGTGCGTGCCCGACGTCGCTTGCCCATTTGTGTCTGAAATTCTAAAGTTACCGTTAAGGATGTGGTTTTGAAGGTAAACTGCTTTGGGTTCAAAGGCTGGCTTTGTCTTGTGTTGGCTTTGTGACTCAGGGGAAAATTATCCAGCCTCTGAATTTTAGGTTCCTCCTTTATAAAGTGAGAAAATTGATGCCTATCTTGCAGCTTTGTGGGAAGGAAAGGAGAGAAGCAATTTTATTTAAAGAAGTGCTTGGCTGAGAACCTGGCACATGATATACAGCTAATATTAGTAGTATTATATTTTCCCCTTTCCTGTTGGTTTTTTGTTTTAATTTGGTGCTTTGTCTTGCCTATTATATGTTAAAGTATATATTTTAGAAGATTTCACTAATGAAAGATTTATTGATCATTATTGATTATTATAAACTTTCCTTCCCATATACTTTCCTGAGAGTTCCTCTAGATTAGAGGTTGGCAAACTTTTTCTGTAAAGGACCAAAACGTAAATATAATTGATTTTGCTGCCATACAGTCTCTGTCTCAACTACTCAGCTCTGCCGCTTCAGGGCCAAAGCAGTCATTGGCCATAATGTAAACACATGAGCATGGCTGTGTTGCAATTAAACTTAATGTAATTTCATGTAATTTTCACAGACATTGCAATTTTAGGTAATTCCCATGGATTTTACAAAGCATTATTCTTCTTTTGCCTTTTGCTTCCCCACCTCAACCATTTCTGTTCTTTGCTCACAGGCCTGCCCCCCACCCCACCCCCCCAAAAAAAAACAGGTGGCAGGACCAGTTTGATCCAGGAGTCATAGTTTGCCAACCCTCTGCTCTAGATGGTGGGGAGATGATGGGCACTGAGGAGGCAGATGCCACAGATGCTGGGAAGAGCACAGACAGGCAAATCTGGGAGATTTTCCAACAAACTTCATCTGTTGCCAACACTTGAAAAGTACCCAGCTATGGCATGTGTCAATAGACAGAGAATTCATCTCTGAGGCAAATGTCTCCTTCTGACCTCTGTTCTGCACTTGCATCGTTTTAGTTCATTTGTACATTCATTTATTCATTCATTCATTCTTATATTCTTACACTGATTTATTTATTCATTTACTCCACAAATATTTTGTGAGCTGTATATGTCAGGCACTGGTCTGAGTGCTGGGGCCATAGCAGTGGACAAAGCAAAGGCCTTACCTTCATGGAGCCTACATCTTAGTTAAGAGACAGGCAATTACATTAAACAGCCTTCATTATGTTTCATTTGTATTGTCACACAACCTCCTAACTAGTCATGGCTCTAGTTTTTCTCTTTTCTAATCCATTCTCCATAGAGCTGCAGAGAATCATCAAAAACTAAGATAAAATAAAACACCTTCTTTTCTAAAAAGAAAAATTCGAAATGGTTTCCTCCGGTGCCTATAAATTTTTCATCCAAACTTCTTAGAATTGCTGATCTTAGCCTACTTTCTGATTCTTAACATTTTTCACTTTATCTTGTTATCAAAATTCATCTTTCAAGGCTTACTGTGAGTAAACTGGCATAAATTGGCCTTTTCTGGATAGCACCCTTTAATCCCCCAAGTCAAGCTTAGACATTCAGCATGCTGCCCTCACAGTAGTTTTTTTTTTTTTATTTCATCTTCTTTTTTATATTATATGTATTGGATTTTCTCTATTTGTAAGCTCCTAGAGGGTAAAGGCTATACCTTATTTATCTCTGTAAACTTAAAAAAAAATTTTAATTGAAGAATATTTGACATATGACATTGTGTAACTTTAAGGCATACAACATGTTGAATTCATACATTTTGATACTGTAATTTGATTGCCATTGTAGTTGTTATTAAAACTTCTATTATGTCACATATAGGGTGGGGCAAAAGTAGATTTACAGTTGCTCATATAGAAAATAATAGAATAATTAGTAACTATTAATACAAAAATAATCTTTGTGTTTCACATACAATTATAAACCCACTTTTGCCCCGCCCTGTAATTATTATTCCTTTTTAGTAGCTGGAATATGTAATTAATATGTAATCTTTTAAGTTTGATGATTAGAATACAAGATTGTTGTCTATATTCACTATACTGAGCATTAGCTCTCCAGGAGTTCTTTACTGCTTGTAGCAGGTTTGTACCTGTAAACAGTATCTCTCCTACCCCCCCAATCCTCAGTCCCTGGTTACCACCATTTCAGTCTGTTTTTAAAGTTTGGCTGTTTTTTAGATTATGCATATGTGATATCATGCAGTATTTGTCTTTCTCTTGACTTATCCCACTTAGCATCATGTCCTCAAGCTACATCCCTATTGTTGCAAATGGCAGGATGTTCTTCTTTCTCATGGACAAATAGTATTGCATTACACACACACACACACACACACACACACACAATCTTTGTAAACTCTTCATTGCCAGTACAGTGCTTTGAACATAGTAGGTCCTCATGAAACACGTGTTGAATGCTGAAGTGAATTGTATGTTACATAAATGAATTAAAGAATTCCATCATAAGCCCGGAAGTATTGAAAGAAAAACAAGTACTTCTTTAAATATCTAAAGAGCAACCCAACTTCAAGAACTGCCTTAAATCCTCCTCTTCTGGACTTCATGATATTTAAGAGTAAGGTCGGAGGAGGGGGGGACTGCTTTTCACAACATTTATTTTTAATTGTTAGAGGCAGAGAGAAGGGTGAGAGTGCATAGCCATCTTACATGAGTCTATCACACTATTGCCTCATGAGGCCAGAGCTCCACTTCAGTGACCAAAACAAAATATACCAAGGAAATAACTCAAAAGGAATCAAGTAGAACATGAAAATGAGTGTTTTAATCAGTTGAAACTCTGAAATTCTGTTGACACTATAGGCACAAATTGGCCATTGCAGATGCGCTGTGCAGAACAGCCGGACTTGATGGGAGAATCAAGGCAAGACAAAGGGCAGAGGGTGCTGGTGGGAATGTGGAACTATGCCATGAACTCTAATGGACACATGATGTTAGAGATGAGTGACTGCATCAGTTAATGTGAATAGGATTCCCCAGTTCCACCAGTTACCACAGAATGGACTCATGGACTGGAACTTTTTTAAATGCTGCATTTCAATTCATTTGGTACAATTATTCAAGGGGTCTAGCCATTGAACAAACTGAAAGGTTCATTTTGTCAGATATCTGAAAGAGGCAAATCAACATCAGGTAGAAACATCTTTGCTAAATACGTTTGTTTACTTTCAAACAATAAACCTCCTGTGGACAATCTGAAACTTTAGAGGCAGCTTCAAAGAAACTCAAACTACTTCCAATAAACTCATGGGATTATTGTGTCGCTAGGGTATTTTATATGGTAATTATGCATAGAATGTTAAATTGGAATTCAGAGTTATAAAGAATTAGAGAATTCACTTGATACTTATGTATAGTTCAACCAATGATTCTACTAATATTGATGGCACCCCACTGTGTCCCCGGCACTGGGTCAGTGTGAACAACGATTAATAGGACATGGCCTCTGTTTTTCTGGTTTCTCATATGCTGTTGACTGAATGTTTGTGTCCTTCCCCCAAGTTCATATGCTAACTCCTCAGGCCCAATGTGGTGGTATTTGGAAGCACAGACTTCGGGAGGTGATTAGGCCGTGAGGGTGGAGCTGACATGAATGGGTTTAGTGCCCTTAAAAAAGAGACCCAGAGAGCCCCCTCACCACTTCTGCTCTGTGAAGTTATAGCAAAAAATGGCCATCCCTGAACCAGGAGGCAGTCTCCCACCAGACACAGAATCTGTCCCACACCAGATGCCTTGATTTGGGACTTCCCAGCCTCCAGATCTATGAGGAATAAATTTCTGTTGTTTACAAGTCCCTAAGCTATGGTATTTTATTATAGCAGCCCCGAATGGACTAACACACCATCCAATCTAAAAAGACCACGTTCACCTCCTCTAGGAAAGCTTGTCTGCTCTCAAGACAGACATTATTATTCATTGAAACTTTAAAGTACAGCTTGATATATGTTTCATGTGTGCGCTTAGGTTTCCCAGCTGTTCCATGAGTGCGTGTCTTGTTGCTCTGCTTGTCAGACGACCTCTCATTCATACCCTTTAGAGACTTAAACTGTCTTCTATTTGCTTTGCAACTTCATAGTATTCTGGAGCAATGCAATTCTGTAAGCAAATGCTTGGTTGTATTTGTTGAAAGAACAACTATTTTATCATTGAAGTTGCTCATGTAATCCAAAAACATAAAATTCTGTATTTTTCCTAGTGAGTAGAGAAAAAAGTCAGGATCAAAAGTTTTATAAACATTCTGGACTTTTAAAAAACAACCCTGACAGACTCATCTTGACAAAACTTTGCATCCGTGCAATCGTCCACAGGTTCATCTCACCTGAAGGAGAAATCTAAGTACATAATAATAAACAGGTTTCAGTGTTTGGAGGGGTTCTGGTTTAGAATTTTCATAGTATAAATGTGCAGAAACTAGTCAATTTTATTATGAGAAACTCTTTACCATTCAGGGAAATAGGCTGTAGACATTCCCATGAAAAGGGACATTAATAAGATCTATGTACGCAGAACTAATGAAAGTGCATTAGAGTGCTGCAAGTAACAAGAAATCCATCACAAAATGGATTAGATAATAAGGAAGATTATGTCATACAATAAGATCTGAGGTAGGATGCACTTGGGGTTGCTTAATTCTCTAGGTCAATGATGTCTTCATCCTTGGTGTGCCGGAATGCCTTCGGTCAGGCTCCCCTCGCGGTATCCAGGAAGCTGTCCTAGGGTCAGGTATCATGTGCAAACGACAGGATGCCCAAAAGGGTTGTGTGTTTCATCAGTGGAAAAGCTTTTCCTAGAAAACCCCAGGTGAATTCCTTTCTCCTTTTGTTGGCCAGGACTGAGTCATTCATCTCTCCCTAGGACTAAGCATTGGCAAGAGGATTGGATTTCAGTGACTGGCTTGGATGAATCAGGCTTTAATCTTGAGTCACTTGAGGCCGAGGTAGACACTCAAACAAAACGCAAGTTTTCTAGAAAGGAAGAAAGGTATACTGGTCTCTGGGTTATCTGCTACAAAACATAAAGGGCAACATTTCTCCCATAATAATAGGAAATCTCAATCTCTCTCGCATACACATACAATGCAACTTTTTATTGCTTTACAATCTACTTTGAAGACGATATAAAATTACTTAAAGTCCTACTTCACTCTACTGTGGTTCTTGATCACGTGCTAAATTATACTTTGTTTGGTGTTCATGCTCTCATAGGTGGAGATACGGCTTTGTATGAAACAATACAGGGAAATGGAGGCAAGCCGGGTGCTCCTTCGGGATAAGCAAGGGAGAGAGACCAGCTGCTGGTGTTTCTCTCTCTTTAAACCTTTTGATCAGAGCAGAGGTTGGCAAACTTTTCTGTAAAGGGTTGAAGAATACATATGTTATGCTTGCAGGCCACACTGTCTCTGTCACAACTCCAACCCTGCCATTGCAGTGCAAAGCAGCCGTTGACAATATGTAAACTACTGTGTACCTATGTTGCAATTAAACTTTATTTATAAGTACTGGAATTAGAAGTTTCTATAATGCCACGTGTCCACAGATAGTCTTCTTCTATTTTTTAATATATTTTACTGATTATGCTGTTACAGTTGTCCCAATTTCTTTTCCCTTTGTTCCCCTCTGCCCAGTGATGCCCTTCCTTCAGTTGCCGCCCCCCCTTAGTCCATGCCCATTGGTTGTGCATATAGTTCTTCTCAACATCTTCCTGTCTACTCCATTCCCTCCTACTATGCTTCTTAATTCCTGTATCATCTCCCTCCTTTCCCCCCCTTCCCCCTTCCCACTGACTTCCCTCCAATATGTTCCCCATACCTATTATTCTTTTTCCACTCTCATTGCCTACTCAGCTTGCCTTTGTTTCGATTCCCTAGCTTCTGTTGTTGGTTGTTGTGATACAGTTTTCATTTTAATGTTCATAGGTTTGATCCTCCTTCTCCTAAGCAAGTCTCTTTAACATTTCATATAACAGTGGTTCGGATCTGATGAACTCCTTCAGTTTTACTTTGTCCTGGAAGCACTTTCTCTGCCCTTCTATTCTGAACGACGGTTTCTCTGGATAGAGTAATCGTGGTGGTAGGTTTTTGCTTTTCATTACTTTGAATATTTCTTGCCGTTCCCTTCTTGCCTGTAAAGTCTCCTTTGAGAAATCAGCTGATAGTCTTATTGGGACCCCTTTGTACCTAATTCTTTTCTCTCTTGCTGCTTTTAAGATTCTCTCTTTATCCTTAATTTTTGACATTTTGATTATAATGTGTCTTGGTGTGGTTCTCCCTGGGTCCAGTTTATTTGGAACTCTCTGTGCCTTCTGGACCTGTAAGTCTTATTTCCTTCCCTAAGTTAGGGAAGTTCTGCTTCATTATTTTTTCACATAATTTTTCAATTTCTAGTTCTTCTTCTTCAGCTTCTGGCAACCCTATAATTTGGATGTTGGAGCACCTGTAGCTGTCCCAGAGGTTTCTGAGCCTCTCATCATCTTCCTCACTTTTTGTTTCCTCTTTCTGCACTGGTCGACCGTTCCTTCCCTGTGTTCCGATTTGTTGATTTGATCCCTGGTTTTCCTTCCCTCACTACTTGTTTCGTATATGTTTTCGTTCATTTCAGCAGGACTAGCCTTCATTCCTTCCCCATCTTGTTTAAGATCCGCTGTTAGTTCTGCAAGCTATCTTATAACTATAGCTCTGAAGTGAGCTGCAGAAAGATTATCTATCTGCTGGCCCAGTAAATCATGTTTGCTGTCTGGTCAGCTGCATGATTGGGATCTCTGTCATGATCTCTGCCATCCTGCCAGTTTTTATTTACCTTTCCTTCTTGGGCAGGGCTGTCACACCTCCTACGCTATAGGGGGCAGAGCCCCGTGCATTCATCACTACTGGGCGACCCTTCTCACCACACTGTGGCACTTTGTGCAGGAGTTGGGGTCCAAGATGGATTCCTGCTGTTCACTCTCTTCTGAGAGACCAGGAGCCTCCTCCTCCGTCCCCACCTCCACCGGGCTTCACAGTCCCAGGCAATGAGGGTCTGCCTTCCCCAGCATTTGAATCGCAAGTTGACAGGTCTGGTCTGCAGCTGAGGGTGTTCCCCAGGCACTTCTCGCCTCCCCTGAAATATGGGTGTCTGTGCTTACCGCTGTCCTGCCGCCCGTTGCCACAGCTGCCACCACCAGCACAGCTTGACCTCTCCACACCAGCTTCACCCCTCCTACCTGTCCAGACGAGCACCACTTCTTTATAACTTTATACATTGGACTTCCATTTATTTTCTGGAACTTCTGGTTAGTTTTGGTTTCACAGTAGTTGTATTCCTTCTTAGTTGTGGAGGGTGACAGCGCATGTCAGTCTAGGCCTCCATCTTGGGCAGAAGTCTAGATAGTCTTCTTTTAATTTTTCAACCAAAGTTAAAGACCATTTTTAGCTGCATGAAACCAGACATTGAGGCAGATTTGGCCCACAGGCTGTAGCTGCCTGACCCCTGATCTATAGTGTGTTTCATATTTGCCTTTTACCTTACATGTCCTCCGTGGCTATTTTAGATAGGAAGCTTCCCTATCTGTTAGAATCAAATGGTTGACTATATCACTGCAGAAATTAGTATTTCATCTATGCATGAGGGAGTTCATTTTTTATCTGTACACTAGGTCTCAGTTGAGAGCATAGTTTTATTCCACCTTGCTGATGTTCATTTGATCCCACCTCATTTCTGACTTTGCAATCATTGATTTTCTTATTATTAAAGTCATGTTAAGTGGCCAGTGAGAAGATGCAATCATAGCTAACCTGCCAGTACAAATAAAAAATAGAAAAGTGGGGTGGGGCACTAAATTACACAGATAGGTTGAAAATACAACAGTAGGTAAGAATTACACTGGTTTTATCCACACCGGGAAGAGCCGAGAAGGAAGGCATTGCTCCATTAGTGCTCTGAGTAATGACAGTAATTAGAGAAGAACGTAACTAGCACTGGACTAGATGGAAATAGCTACCGAGCTATGGTGCGATGGGTTGTAAAATGTACTATTGAATTAATACCAGCTTTGCTCCAAAAAGAGAACACTAAAGAAATGTACCACTTTAGATGCAGGCATTGATAATAAGGCCCGTCACAATTACAAACCAGCGAAAATGTAATTTATTAAAATAACACTTTTGGGCTTACATGAAATACGGCAATTTCCTTCTCTAGTCCCTGGATAAATAGTACATCAGGACAGGGCTGTCTATTTCTAGATGGCAGGAAGTGACTTCAGTTTAGACCAGGGCCATTTAGACTAAGAAGTGGTATTTCTCAACCTTGTAAATTATATCATAAACAACGATAAATGACTGAAAGTATGCTGTAAGAAAAACTTGTGAACTGCTATTTGGATTATTGAGAAATATTTCATTGTAAAAAGCAAGGAAGCAGCAATCAATACATAGGTTCTCTTTACATTTCTGTATCTTTCATCACACCTTTACTCTTTTCTGCTTACACAGCCAGGGGACTGGTTGTGCTCCCAGACAGAAAAGAGGACTGAAATGAAATGACTTCTTATTTATTCCAAGAATGGATTTCACTATGCAGCAGCACCTTGCTTTTAAAATAAATTTGTGAATAGGTGAACTATTAGACTCACAAAGCCAGATGAGAGCAGAGATTAATAAGTTATAAATTAATTTAAATTTTCTTATGAGTACATATGTGAATATCTTTACTTTTAGGGACTTATTTTTCCATCCTGGCGAGCAAACATTTTCTTCTAGAATCAACTTGGTATAATATGAGGAGTGTGTAAATGGGGAGAACGGCGATTGGGATTTTGGTCTTGACCTTGCTGCCATTGGCTGAAAAGACTTGGAAAGTCATTTTATCTTTGTTGGTGAACCTCAATTCCTTCTTGGAGTGTAACTGACATACAATAAACTGCATATATTTAAAGTGTGCCATTCTTCTGAACAAAATTGCAAGGTAAATAAAGGATACCCAGTTAAATTTTAATTTTGTATAAACAATAAATAATTTTTTAGTGTGAGTATGTTCCAAACATTGCATGGTACATACTTATACTAAAACTATTCTTTATGTGAAATTCAACTCTGATTTGTTGTCCCATATGTTTACTTGCTAAATCTGGCAATCTCATCCAAGAAATATCATCACAATCAAGATAAAGAACAGATCCATCAATGTCCCTTTGTAAATCCTCTCTTTTCACTCCCTGCCCTTTCACATACCCAGGCAGCCACTTCTCTGCTTTCTGTTACAATTTGATTAATTTGTGTTTTCTAGAATTTTATATAAATGACATTATAAAAGTATGCTCTCACTTTTGTCTGGCTTCTTACACTAAGCATAATTATTTTGAAATCATCCTTGTTATAACATGTACCAATAATTTTTTACTTTTATTACTGAGTAGTATGGATATGCAACAACTGTTTATCTGTTTACCTGTTGGTGGACCTTGGATTAGTTACAGTTTGAGGCTGTTAAAAATAAAGCCGCTGTGAACATTTCTTTACAGATCTTTATATGGACAAATGCTTTTATTTCTCTTAGGTAAATGCCTAGGAGTGGAATGGCTGGATCATACGGTAGGGTGTATCAACTTTTAAAGAAACTGTCTAATTGCTTTCCAAAGTGCTTGTATTCTCTTACATTCCCGCCAGCCATGTCTGCGAGCTCTGGTTTCTCCACATCCATGCCAGTCCTTGGTAGAATTGATCTTAATTTTCGCCATCCTACTAGGTATGGAGTGGCGTCTCATTATAGTTTTAATTGGAACTTTTCTATTGACTAATGACTTTGAGCATCTTGTGCTTTTGGCCATCTGTATACCTTCTTTGATGAAGTGTTCCAATCTTTTAAAAATTGCTTTGTTTTCTTAATTGAGAGTTTTGAGAATTATTTATATATTCTGGAAACAAGTCATTTGTCAATACATACTTTACAAATGGTTTCTTCTAGTGTGCCCATATATTCCATTTTTATCCTCTTAACATTGTCATATGGAAAATAGAAATTTTTATTTTTGATAAAGACCAATTTATAAATTTGTTCTTTTATGAATCATACTTTAAAGTTTGAATCTAAAAAAATATGTGCCTAACCTAAGGTCACAAAGATTTTTCTCCTCTCTTTTCCTTTAGAAGCTTTATAGTTTAAAATTTTTCATTTAGGTCCATGATCCACTTTAAGTTAACTTTTGTATATAACAAGAGAGACAGATTGAAATTCAATTTTTGTGCATCTCGATAGCCAACTGTTCTAGCACCATTTATTAAGAAGACAATTCTTCCTTCACTAAATTGCCTTGCACCTGTTTTAGTAAACATATATGTATATCACTAAATATATCATTAAATATGTCACTAAATACTACATATCACTAAATATATACCTCACTAAATGTGTGTGTGTGTACACACACACAGTGTTAGTTAATTGGGTCCCTGTGTGTGAAATGTATTTCTTTCTCTGGGTTCTAGTCAGAAAAATTTGAAAGCCACCAATAAGATGGTTAGCCAGATTACTTTTTTCTCTCTCCTTTGGTCTCTTAATCATATTTATCACTTCTACATATTCAGTCCTTCCTACTTTTTTAATTCCCACTGTTCCTCTAAAACTTTATTTTCTGTGGAAGCATATTTATGATCACCTCAAGAAACTATTATTTTCACCGCTTCTTCAATTTTTCCCTCTTCTCTCTGCTATACAGATGAAATATTATATTTTTCTCCACCAAGTTTATATCACTCTCTGTGTAATTCACACCCTGCCCTTTCATTTGATATTTCTGGTGGTTTGCAGCAAACCATTTCCTTTTCCATCTCTTTTACTTTATTGGGAGGCGTCATGTGGTTGGAGAAGAGAGGGACCATAATAGGTTTGTAACCTTCTTCAAAATACTTACTGTTTCTCAGGCTTAGTTTCTTTATCTGAAAAATAAAACATCTAACCTTCTCATACAAGTGTTGTAAAAATAGAAATGATATTATGTGTAGCACATATATGTCACATCTGGACATGTACCTGGAATGAGACAGATGCCTGATGATAGGTGTTATCAAATGATGTAGCTTCTAACCATTTCTATTATTTCTGTCCCCTGCTCCCATGCCATGCCTTCTTCTATGCTAATGCTATTGTAGCCTATACATTATTAGGCCTGAGATGATTAAATGCAATGCCCTGAACAACTGTAGTGGAAATGTTTAACAATATGACACATGGGGCCAAACAGATGGAAATCAGTTTTAATTTTCCTCTAAATACGAAGATTCTTCTTCCACCAAAGAGACCTTAAGAATCTCCTGCCCGTTGTCAAGGTAAACAAAAAAAGAAAGCCCTCTCTGAAGAGAACACAGCTTCTAAAAGTACTAACCATTCAGCTAAGAGGGTCAGAGCTGTAGCTTAAATTACCATTCTTTTGAATCTAAGAGCCAAAAATAAGAATGCTCTTTGATTGCTAATGGGAGCAAGAATATTCTAACTTACACCAGATAAGAACATGCTGGGCACTGAAAAGAGACTCAGATTGGATCACTGTCTGTCTCAAAGTTATCACTCACTGAGTCCATTGTGAAGAGGAACTGGAGACTGTCTGACCCTCCTCTATGTTATGTTTTTGTCATTAAATATTAAAAATAACCAAGTAGCCACTTAATGAATTTCTAGATTGCAAGCCCTAGCAGATGCTACGTGATTATAAATAATGTTAATTCTGGAAGCTAGCATGATTGTTCTAGTTTTGCACTACATTGCAACTTTAATAAATTTACTCATTTTTTATTTGTACACAGTAAGCTCTTAGCTATTCTTTACCATAATTCATTCAATGACCTGGTATAGAAGCGACAGGTCAAGAGTGTTTAAGTCATAGTCCATTGGAGAAACTTAGTTAGGAACCCATCAAGTGGGGTGTTTGGATATTGGATGTTCCAAGACAGTATTAACATGAGTTTTAACAAGTCTAGAGCTGTACTTCCCATGTAGTAATTACTAGCTGTTGCTATTGAGTGCTTCTTAAGTGGCTAGTCCACAGTGAAATGTGCTGTACATTGAAAACACATACAAGATTTCAAAGTCTAAGTTCAAAGGAAAGAATGTAAAACAGTCTTTAATAACTTTTGATATTCATTTCATATTAAAATAACAACAATTTTGAGATATTGTCATATGTTCCTACAGTTATTTTCAACTTTTAATTTTGTAAATGTGGCTACTGGGAATTTTTGAATTCTGCATGTGGTTTGCATTATATTTCTACTAAACAGTGCTGGCTGAGAGTTTGGAAATCTGTGAAATTCTGTGATACTTAAGCTGGTGGATCATGATAACTGTGGCTTATTAAGATTGGGAAAAGTTGTTGCAAGGTTTGTTAGAGAGGGCGAGGTCTTTAGGACATACAACTCACTAAAGAGTCAGACAGAAGTGGTCTAGAAGAGTCCATTCAGTAGACCCAAATGAAACTAATTTGGGCAACCGTGTTTATACAGGAAATGCTAGTGGCTTTACCATGTGGATAAACATACCACACCCTGTCACTGCAGTGTGATGTTGAACTTATTACTCATCCTTGAAACCTGCCCCCCCAGGTTTCTATGTTAATTGCTCACAGTTGGATTCCTTGTAAAGTGAGATTACACTCCTTACCGGATATGTTGCACATGCTGACATCTCAAGAGTTTCTAAGTTTTCATGCCACAGAATGCTCATTTTAGGTCATATGATAGCTTTGAACAAAACACGGAGCATGAAAGATGAATAGTAGGCAATACTACATGTTGACAAATAGAAATCCCCAGGATCAATAATAGGTGTAATCGAAAAGATACAAAAGAACCTTAAAGAATGAAGGTTTTTAAGTCACAGCAAACATAATAATGATGTATAAATAAAAATATGTCAAGTATAGGTATGTCAGCCTCAGGGAAACATATAAATTGGGGCATCTGAATGACAAAGGGAGATTGTGCCCACCCACCACAGAAGAGGGCTGAGGGGTCTTTAGAAGTGTAGCTCAATAGAGGAGAGTTAGGATGGCCAGGCTATTATGCTATAATGCTCTGACCAATAGTTAACATCATTTTCCCTCGAACGCAAGGGTTCTTCTAGTATTGCATCATCTAAGTATTGATGCCATTGGTATTTTCTTCTAAATATCATTGAACATGTATTTAAGACTATTATATAATAATAATATCATTGTTATCTGTAAACTGTCTTTGAGAAATGCTATGTGTGAGGCTTCTAAGACATTATATCTGAGGTCACATGAGACAGGGCTGTCTGATATTCCATAAACATTGATACGTAGGTATCATATACCTGTTATTGTGACTCAGTTTTTTAATCTGTAAAATGGGAATAATAATTTCTAAGTGACAGATTTTTATAAGAATTAAATGAGATAATTCATGTAAATTTAGAACTGTGCCTGACACATCCCAAGCAGTTAATATTAGATGATGAAGATGAACTGATATGTACTTTTTATGATCACTGGTCTATGTTCATTTTCATAATTTTAATACACATTTATGAAATAGATCAAATGTTAATTTTTTCTTACAGTAGATGACTAATAAATAAAACCATATTTTATTGTATGCTTTAATGCAAAAGTATACTTTATTTCATGAACTCCATTCTTATTAAATTCTTTCAGCACATTATAATTGAAAAAATAATTTAAAAAATATAGGTTGTTGTGTTTGCATAGCCATGATCCAAGAGATATTCATTAAATCCATGAATGAAGTGAATTTGAGCAATGTTGTATGTATTAGACATTAGATCATCCAATAGTTTCTTTCTGCCCTGAATCTATAGGTTTACTGGTAAATGTTTAACACTGGCACTCAGAGGAAAAAATTATGGTTTTAGCATTTACCAATATCTGTGGTGTAAATATTTCCACCATGCCACCAATTTCAAACTACCAAACTGATGTCACTGATGCAGAGTTGGAAAGAGTTGCTAACAATCAGCAAGGTAAAAGCCAGCTTCTACACACCATTCACATAGATACTTAGCAATTTGCTGATTGTAACATGGCTTCTTATGCTGTGTTCACTCATTCATTCATTCTCTCAGTGGTTCTCAAAGTGTGGTCCCTAACCAACGGCATAAGCATCACTTGAGAACTTATTCAAAATGCAAAGGCTCCACCTCTTAACTCTTGAAACACAAACTGAAAGTGGGGCCTAACAATCTGTGTCTTAACAATGCTTCCACATGATTCTGACACATGATTAGAGTTTGAGAACCATGGCCTTATACCATTGCTATTGTTCTGAAGAAGCAGAAGTGCCAAATAGCTTTTGCATATGTTAATTAGTTTGCCAAGCCTAACCATGTTGGTGTTTTGATTATTTAAGCATCTAGTTATGACTTCTGAAATTGTAACTCACATTCTTGGCATCAAGAAAGTATATTAAACTGATATTCTGTTAGGTTGGCCAAAAAGTTTGTGTGATTTTTTCCACAAAATAAAAGACATGTTTTTCATTTTCACCAATATTATAATTGATTTAGATATTTTGAGTATGTCAACTATCTCCCACATGGTATAATGTTGATCTCAATTAATATATTGATCTAATCACTATCAACTTCAACTGGTCTACCCAACCATGGAGCATTTTCCATCGAGAAAATCTCCAGCACGAAGTTTCGCAAGCCACTGTTGACATGTTCGATCAGTCACAGCACCTTCTTCATACACTGCACAAATCTTTTTTTGTGTTTCAGTTGTATTTTTGTCTTTCTTGATATAATAAAGCATAATATGCCAAAAATGTTGCATTTCTTCTGTCTTCAATATTAAAATAGCTACATAAAAATTCACCTGATAAGTTTTTTGTTTAGTACACGCTGATATGACAGCTATCACAATACAACCTAACAAAATTGTTGCAAATGAAGTTAAAGATAACTAAGTGCTACTAGAGCCATCTTATGGAAAAAAACCAAATGAACTTTTTGGCCAACCCAATAATTTCATCTTCAAATATTTCCATGGTTCAGCTGCTATTCAGAGGTTCTGAGAACAGCAGTTAAGTGCTACTGGTTGTGATTTCTGGTGTCTTCTGCAGTAGAGGCCACGGGCAAAATTCCTGTGCTAAAATAAATAGGTCCCCTGTCCCTCTAGTAGACATACTAATCCCCTTGGGCTGCCAGTTGGTTGTTTGGAAATCACATTAAGACAGCCCTAAATCCAGTTATACTATCCACAGCATTGGCAGGAAGTACTTGTTTTCATTGTGTTCTGGGAGTTTGAATTGGTGCAGCCTCTAGAGGTTAGCAGGTATAGCCTAGTACCCTGGGTAGGGTTCCCTTCCTCAGCTCATGTTCATCCAACTGCCAAAATATTTTCAGCCACAGAAGCACATTCTATTTTTGGACAGGTCTAATTATTCTTCCATATGCTGGACTGAAATCTGCTTAGCTGATTTCACATTAGTCTGAATGCTAGTTGATAGTCCCTCTCTTATCAGTCAGCCTGACAGGTACCGGGAAAGGCTCACACTAAGTTCTTCTTCCTTTTGGGTGCTCTTCATGTAACACGATTCTCAGACTCTTCATCCTGCCTCGTGATGCTCTTCAGTTCATTAACACTTCCCTTAAAATGTGTCACTCGGAACCAAAAATAATGCTACGGAGGGGTCCAATCAGGGCAGAGTCCTCTTGTTGGTGGAACACAGGGCTCTGTGGTTATGTCAGCTTTGTCAGGAACCCTCTGGGCTACTCTGGACTTTACAGTCAGCTACAACCTCCACACCAACCAATTACACAATGAACTTTACTTATTCTGTTGATTTTTAACCCTAAGTGCAAGGTTCATATTTATTCTTGTTAAAGTATAATCTTGTTAGGTTCAGCCCCTAATTCTAAAATACTATCTTTTACAACCCCACACTGTCATCTAATTTTTCCTCTCTCTTCCTCTCTCTCCTATGTTTATGCCTTCTGAAAACCTGGCAGCGAGCTTCCTCTTCCTCTGTTTAATTGGGGGGGGGGGCAGGGGCAGTAAAACTATTTATACAAGAAATGGTTATATAAGGACTGAAAAAGGGAGGGGTGGGGGCAAATAAAGAGAGAAGATGGCAGTCACGAGGAGCCCAAGATGTTCACCTTCAGGAAAGACTCGAGCAGCTGGTTTCCCTGACTTGACCTCCTCACGCTCCAAGTTCTCCACCTGGCTGAAGGAGCCATGGAGCTCCCTCAATGGACTGGGGCTTCTTTCAGCCAATGCACTGCAGGTCTCAGGCTGAGCCTTCGTTCAGCATATCTAGTATTTTTTGGCGCCCGTGGGCCAGTAGCTCTGGGCTGATGCGTAGCTTCCCGCAGTCAGTCCCCAGCCTTCTCCTCCGGTTTTGTGGCCTCCCGGCCCTTCAACTTTGTCTTGTGGGTTTTCTTTTTCAGGTTATGGATGCTGGCATTTGGGGGTGCTGCCAGCTCCTGAATCAGCTGTAGGGTAATGAGCACAGCCTTTGGGTGGGGGGGGCTTTGCCACAGTGACTATGCAGCAGGCAAGAGAAAAAAGAAGAGCTATCGCCTACTCCCCTCCCCCAATCAATTTAAACATCAAAGCTGAAAATGAGAATAAAATGTCCAAGTGAAGTACCAGTTAAATATTGACTTTTACTTCCCAGTTTTATTTCGTTATTCAGCTGAAGTAGCCTGAAAATTGAAAATGCTGCAATCACTGTAAATAATTCTTAGGAAACATTTAGAATACTTGAGAGATATTAAATACTTGAAATCTATATCCCCATTCTTTGATGTGTGGAGAAGGAGACAGTTTAAGAATTGTATGGAATAATTAAAAGATTTAATAACGACCCTGGATTAGATGAAGTATTTGGAGAGTATTTATACTCACTGAAAAATGGTACTACACAATTTGTTTAATTTTTACAATTTTGATTTAATTATTTCTATGTTTATGAAAAGTATTCCTCAAGTGACTCTTTAAAATTATAAATATTGAAAATAATTAGAAATTAATAATTTTAAAAATATATCCTACTTAGCACGGAGTTATTAGCATTTACAATTTACAGGCCATGTGGAAAAACATATTTCTAAACTCCATTTATGAGCTCTATGATTCTGTAAAATGTGGAGCTGAAATCAAATAACATCACGCTCACAAATGCCATAATTTAATGCAGGAGGGGGTTTCTGAGATGCTCTCTGATCTGATACCTTTAGACCAACCAGAGAGAAAGATTTTAAAATATGTTTCAGTTGACACTGGTGAGGACACACTTGGGGGTGTCATTTTTAACATAAATAGCCCTGGCTAGTCTAGCACTGCAGGACATTGAAACAATTTTTATTGAAGTAAAGTTTGTACCAAATGGCACCAAATGATTCTGCTTATTTTGAATTCTTCCCCCGCCCCTTCAAAAGCAGTATTGTATACTGTCGCATTACTGCTTAGAGGAAAGCAAATTAACTTTCCACATTTGAATAGGTGGTCAATAGTTCCAAATCTACAGTTATTACTGAGTGGTCACAGGTTTCGCACAGGAACCAAAATATCGTATTTAGACATTTAAAAAATGAGAGATACAGAAAAATTGGAACCCTTGTGTGTTGCTGGTGGGAATGTAAAATGGTACAGCTGCTGTAGAAAAATGGTGTGATGATTCCTCAAAATGTTAAATATAGAGTTACCCTATGATCCAGCAATTCCATAGCAGCATTATTCCGGATAGCCAAAAGGTAAAACAACGTAAGTGTCCATTGATGGATGGGCAGATAAGCAAAGTGTGTGTGTGTGTGTGTGTGTGTGTATATATATATATATATATATATATATATATATGAGTGTGTATTCATCTGCTAGGGCTTTTATAACAAAATAGTAGGCTAGCAGGCTTAAACAACAGAAATTTATTTTCCTACAGTTCTGGAGTCTGAAAGTCCAAGATCAAGGTGCCTTCAAGGGTCAATTTCTGGGGACACCTCTCTACTTCATAGGCAGATGGCCCCCTCTCTCTGTGCCCTCACACAGCCTTTTCTCTGTACTCACATGGAGAGAAAAAGAGCTCTGGTGTTCCTTCTTCTTATGAGGATACCAGGTTCATGGGATTAGAGCCCCACCCTATGACCTTATTTAACTTTAATTACCTCCATAAAGGACCTGTCTCCAAATATAATCACACTGGGGACTGAAGTTTCAACATATGGAAATTGTGTGTGGGTGGGGGGGAGGACAATTCAATCCATAAAAACATACAATGAATCATTATGCAGCCTTAAAAAGGAAGGAAAGTCTGACACCAGCTACAACATAGATGAAACTTAAGGACATTACGCTAAGTGAAATAAGCTAGTCACAAAAATGACTCCACTTGTGTGAGATTATCAAAGTAGTCAAATTCAGACAGAAAATATTGTAGAGTGGTGGTTGCTAGGGGCTAGGAAGGGTGAAATGGACAGTTAGTGTTTAAATGGACACAGAGTTTCAGTTTTGCAAGGTGACAAAGTTCTGAAAATGGATGGTGGTGATGGCTGAATAGCAATGTAAATGTACTTCTTGTTACAGAACTGTACATTTTTAAGTATTTACCATTTTATGTCCTTAAAATTTTAAACTTATCATTTTATGTTGTTTAAAATAACATAATTTTTAAAAGAAAAAATTAGAAAAGCTCCCTTAGATGAGAGTACTCATGCTTTAGTAGGTAACACCAAATGGCACTCACTCTTGGTAGATCTAGTCCTCCTGAAACACATTTAAACACACACACTACGTTACCACGATGTACTGTCCATCAACCAGTAGTCTAATTCTTTGTCTTATGCTTTTTTTCTACACTGTCTTCTCAAATGTGTAAGACAGGTATTTCATCTTCTATATCTACCTTTCTGTAGAATCTCCTAAATTTTCAGTAGGAACTGCAATTTAATTTTTCTTAAGTGTGGTCATCACAGTGATGGTAATAAAATCACATATTTACTGAATTACCGGAAAATCAGTTTGGGGACTTCCAAGCTCTACAAAAATGTAAATAATTTAACAATATTGCTAGATGTTAATTGACTCAAAAGTAGCAGACTTGGCAAGTCCCAGATTTGTTTAACTTTTGGTCTCTTTCCCTTCCTCAATCAATATACAAACGCAGGGAATGCCTGGGGCATGACACACTATACATATTTGTATAATTTATGCATGAATATTAATAACATTAAAATACCAATGACAAGATTAAAACCTAAAATTTTGTGCCATTAGACTGACTAATGATTCTAGCTACTTAAAATTATGTAAGTGCTTACTACTTGTACAGTGTTATGTTGATGGGTGAGGAGGAGGCAAAGGATCAGGCTGGTGCAGCCCTTAGAAAGCTTATAATCTAAGCCGTGGCTGCTGTGGCTCAGTGGATTGAGCGTCGGCCTGCGAGCCAAGTGTCACTGGTTCGATTCCCAGTCAGGGCACATGACTAGGTTGCATGTCAGGTCCCAGTTTGGGGCATGAGTGAGAGGCAACCACACAGTGATGTTTCTCTCCCTTTCTTTCTCCTTTCCCCTCTCTCTAAAAATAAAATAAACTAATTAAAAAAAAAAGAAAGAAAGCTTATAATCTAGCTAAGAAAATTGTCCTATACACTGAACAGCTAGACCAGAGCTGGGTGAAGCTGCCTTTCATTAAAAGAGAAATTCAAAGGCATCATCAATGAGAAATAGTCATGGAAAACATGGGTCTTGAACAGGACTTGGGGAGATCAATGAAGTGAACACTTAAGTGTGAAAAATTGGAATTTATCATAAAAATAAATAAAAGTATACAATCAAGTACATGCGAAATGGGGGGGATGGGACTCTGTTCAATTTTCCCG
The DNA here is from genome assembly GCF_987537825.1 of Furipterus horrens. Lineage (NCBI taxonomy): Eukaryota > Metazoa > Chordata > Mammalia > Chiroptera > Furipteridae > Furipterus > Furipterus horrens. Next base: position 24,861,833 of record NW_028327180.1, on the reverse strand, counting down.
CTGTCTGTGTAAGAGAAATGGAATGTAAGGCATATCTCCACCACCACTGCCAGTGCCCATCCAACAGACCCCTGCAACGTGTGTAGGTTCACAAAGAACATCTCAGATTCCACCCTCTTCCAACGCTGGCTATTCCTCACAGCAGATGAAGAAATGCAAGTGACTGACATGGACCAATTAGCCAAACGCCCGTTAGCCCACTTACTATAGCAAGTGTTCACAAATCACAAAATAGCACTGCTTTTGCTGCGTCCAGTGCTAACTATTAGTCGGGGGAAACGCAACAATTTAAAAATTACAGATCTTTTTCTAGTTTTTAATTTTCTAGTTAATAAAAAAGGGTAGAGGATTAATTAATTGTTATTCTTTTTTTTTTTTTTCTTTTCTCTTACGACGGCTTTCTAGGTTGTCATCTTTCCGGTGTTATTTTCCTGTTTTCTTCGTAACCCCTTGTGGTTGCAGCCTAGTTACTTCACGCTTGTTTGTCAGTTAAAAAGGCTAAAGCAGGGAGTCCTACTGTGCTCTCAGTTTCTCATTTTTCTTCCAGCAGACTGCCTCCCACAGAGAGACAATGGGTGAGCAGCCGCTGGGCCCCTGGAAGGAGGACGGGGTTAAATGCATTCCCTTTGAACTTGTCGGACTCCCTCCCATTTCTTCCCACAATGCATCTGCACTATCTTTACTTTTCCATTTCTGCTAAAAGGCAAATCTCTGTTTCAGGGGAGCCTGAATGTAAGTAAGCACAGCCCTGGAAGGCTCTGTAGGGAGGGAAGAGCGAGGTGCGCCTGCGTGAATACAGTGTAGACTGGAGGCAGCAGGTGGACGCTCCTTGTCTAAAGCCCATGTCTGGATGCTCCTGTCAGTGGTGCGCTATTAGTGAACAAATCACATGAATCATTGAGAACGCAGCGCTAGAGAAATTTTGATTGAGAGAGGAAGACGACCTTACGGAGGACTCCTTTCCTTTCCAGTAACACACTAATCTCCTCTAGGGGGAAAAAAAAAAAAAAGTAAAAATAGTGAACAATGATGTGTTTCTGCTGCATTGTCCTTTTATGCTGGCATAATTATTGACCCAGTTTGGAGATGAACAGATACCCAGAATGAGTCTCTGGATAGCAAGCAGAACTTATGGTCACACATAGCAATTAGTGCCTGTGAATAGTACGATAAAGGAAAATGCCTTAGGTCGCGAACTTCTCAAGGAGTTGTCAATTGTTCAGCTCATTCACCCCTACCCTCTACAAAAGTTTTTGCCCGAACTCTGCATTAGGCTGCTCTTGGTGCTCTCTGCCTATCCTTTGGAGCTGGAACCCGAAAGAAGGTGAGTCCCAGAAGTCCTGGTCCCCCCGCTGCAGCGCCAAAAAACACGGCTTCACAAGAAAAACTCGGGCCGTGATACACCCGCCACGGACAGGCAGTTCACCACCACCAGGTTAGGAAAATAATTCAGATGCTGGAAAATAAGCAACACATCAAAAGCAATGAATCAAGCCACTGTGGGTTTGAAATGATAAAGAGGGAGTCTTGGGGGAATAATGCATTACCAGGAGGCAAGGAAGAGAGGGGTGTGGGGCTAGAGCAAAAGTAAATTGTGTGATTCTAGGACGCTAGCTACTGTGTCTGTCCCATGCATGTCTTGGGAATGCTCCTGACAGACGTCAAGTGGCCTTTACAGTTGTAAGATAAACTGGAACCCACGAGGATTAACTGGACCCGAAGAGGTCTCTTGTGCCTCCAAGTCTCCAAATTTGATGATCCAAGTGAAAACTGGTGCCTTTTGTCACAGTGCTAAATATCTGTCCCAGATGTCAATGAAGCTGAAGAAGGGAATATGGAAGGTTTTGAAGCAGCTGCCGCAAACCAACAAGGTGAGCCCATGGGTCAGCAACAGTGGGTAGGAGCTGCAACATCACCTGGTAGCTGGCACCAACCTTCTGAGCAGAGAGATAATTTGTCCACTGCTTCACTTCTGCCTTCCAAATTGCATGCAAAATGTCTCTTGGCCCAGCCTAACCCAAAACTATGCAGAGAAAAGAATTCTGGGAAATGTAGTTCTAGCTTAGCTAAGTTGACACAGTACAAGCTCACTGCATTTAGGTTGTAGCAATGAGTTCAGTCTAGCTACATTTATGGTGGTCCTCTTCTTTCTACTTCCCATAATTTATTTGACTCTAATATTAGGTAATACATATAAATTAATGATGGAAACTGAACAAATACATGGACAGCTATCATTAAACAGGACAAAGAAAGTTCAAAACATAAAAAGGGAGAGGAGATTTTGTGTATTTTTTTGCCGCTCAGCAATAATGGCCCAGAATACTGGTCTTGCCCTCTGCAAAATTTGAGGCCATCTTGAATTGCTGGGGGCAACTTGAGATGGATTTGGGGTCTTCTGCTTGAGTTTACAGTAAACTCAATAGATGGTTTGATGCAACTGGTCTTTATTGGAGAGGAATAGCAGTTCCAAATCAGACAAAGGTAAAGAGGCCAGTGATTATCACCTGTCTATAACTGGGCAAGATTTCCTCAGAGTAGGGGTCAACATCTACTTAGTAATACCTGTGGAATAGCCTGGACCTTGTCATCTTTCTCTGATTGAGTGCAAGGGAGAAAGTTAGTAATGGCTTATACATAGAGGAACTCTTGCCTTGTACCCTGGCATCGTGAAAACTTCCCATCCTGCTTCATGCACAATTCAGACAATGGAGTCAACTGCGCCCTGAAATGGTTGTGTTGGGAGTGGGGCGGCAGGGGGAGGCGCTGGCCTGGGAAAGGCAGCAACTAAGGGTCAGAGTTAGGGCCACCAACTCATCCCAGTCTTAGCACTGCGAAACTCCTCATCCTGGGCACACTGGGACAGCTGGTCAACCTAAAAATGTGGGTGTGGCTCAAACAGAAGGTCTCAACCTGGACAAGAGGAGAAGCTAAAGTAAAAAAAAAAAAAAAATGCAAGTAGGTGGCACTAGTCATCTGGCCTGTTGGATTTGCCTATCAAGGGTGGGGGTGGGGATAGTAAATCAGCTCTGTACTGGAGCTGAATTTCAAAGCTCTAATCAAGATTCCCTAAATGCCTTTGGAAGCAGCTTTTTAAAAAATGCAAATAGATATCAACTAGGGTTTGTGATTATCTATGCACAGCTTTTTTTTCTTTCTTTTTTTTTTTTTTTTTTTGTAACTGTAGAAAAGAAAATAAGGAGAGTTTGAGTAGACCCAGGGATTAAGGGCATATCAGTCCTTTGGTGAAGGTAGGGGATAGTAGAAGGTCCAAATACTTGTGATCGCTTTTGATGAACAGACAACAGGAATAACCATTATGGGAGACATTTTCTTTGAAGCTGCCTTATGTAGGAGTCACTTGCTCAAAATTTTGTCTACTTAATCTGTGTCGAGAAGTGAGAAGTGAGTGCCAACAACCTGAAGTAGCCCTGACCTTGGACACTCTGCCTTCAGACCAGGCAGGGGTATGGTGTCTTTCCATTTACCTGTGGAGCTACCCTATCCTCTTTTCTGTGAACTCTGCTTTAAAAGCTGGCCCTTTTCATACAATACATAGTTTTCATTTGGGCACAATCTCAGCCCCAAATGTATGTTTCAACTCCAAAACATTTTGAACTAAGGCATCTGTCGTTATTTTAGGTGATTCACAGGGGTGAGGTCAACATTCACGTGTAGTTTCTGTCTAAGTTTGTGACATCATCACACAAAAATGGCTGGACAAACTCTCATCCAAATTTGGAGATAGTGTTTGACACAGCCTGGTTTAAAGGCAGGATGTTGCAAGTGAACATCGCTCTTCCGAAGTCATCCTCCAAGGCTGTTAAAACCGCAACTGCCAGTAGGAGAAAGCCAGATGAAAAAGACATGGACCGGAATGACCATGGTCCTCAAGCCCAAACTCACAAAGACAGAGGCTTGCAGTCTCCCACATGTATTGGGAATGGCTGCTTTTCCTCGGCTGCCCAGGCTCAGAATGCTCTGGGGGAGGACCAGCAGGGAGTTGTTTATTTAACAATGATTAATGGGGCTCTTGACCTATATATAGACTAATGTAAATAACATCCTATTTCATAGTCCTCACACAAAACAATCCAAACAGTATTTCCACGGTGCTGCTCCTCCCTCGGAAGCAGAGGTCAAGTTATCACCGTGTTGGGGATTTACTGCAAACTCTCATTTCAATCTTTAGCTTCTGAATTTTTATATGCCCAGGTCAATGATAAACTGTCTTTCCCCACCCCTTTCAAGGGAGTCGAAGACACTTGATTTGAGAGAGAAAAAAAAGGAAAAAGAAGAATGAATTCCTGAGATCTAGAGCTAAGTTTTTTTCAGTTGTTTGTGCTTTTTCTGTTGCTGTTTGTTTGGTTGGTTGGTTTTGGTATTTCCACAGACAAGAGGAGCTGACATTCCTCAGGGCATTTCCACGTCAAAGGGTACTTGTGTGTCCACATAGGCATGTACATACCATGTGAGGGGTAGTGATGGGGAAGTGAGTGTGGCTCCGAGTTGGATCCTGTGTTCTAAGTGGCTACACAAGCCTCAGAGAAAAGAAATGAGCCCTTGCTGGTGTGGCTTAGTGGATTGAGAGCCAACCTTCAAACCAAAGTGTTGCTGGTTCAATTCCCAGTCAGGGCACAAGCCTGGGTTGCAGGTCAGCTCCCCAGTTGGGGGCACACGAAAGGCAACCACACATTGATGTTTCTCTCCCTCTCTTTCCCTCTCTCTGAAAGTAAATACAATATTTTTTTTTAAAGAAAGAAAGAGAAAGGAAATGAATAAAATTACCCTGTCAGTTCCTAAGATTGTAGAATCATAGGTTTATTTTTTTCATTTCTTTATTTAGCCCATATGATTAGCATGTCTACTTTGTTCTGCCTCTATTTTTGTGAAAAACTAGTAGTAATAGCTACTTAGCTTGTAAATTGAATTTTGAAAGAATCTGAAAAACATGTAATAGAAAAAAATGTAGGATATATTATTTTCTTGCTATGAAAAAAGCATTTATCTAACTTGAATACTATCAGCATTTATTCACTCATCTTCCTTTAACTTCACATAGCTTTGTTTGCATAAGTTTTGACTACTTAGACTCCTAATTATCCTGTCATCAGTGACAGAATTCATTGGGCTTAAAAACGTATTTCATTTTTTATATAATCATTTATAGAATGGTACAACGCATGCTAATTTGAAGTATACAAATGTTATTCTTTTTTAAAATGTGGGCTTTTAAATTACTTTTAAAAATTAATGGTTGTGAGCTGAGACTTCTGACCTTCTGACTAGAGGCAAGTTAGACCTTACAGAGGAGTAGAACTGGAACACTGGATGGGCTTTCAGGAGCAGAATGTGCACAGCTCCTATTGCCCAAGCATCTCCTGTGTTCCCCACCATGTGTCTCATGGAATCCTTGTATGCTTGGTGTGCTTGTTTAACAACGCAGGTCCTAGGGCCCCGGAAAATCTAAGTCAGAATTTTGGGCATTCTGCATTCATACGATTCTTTTAAGTAGTTCTTTACCATATGAAAATTTGAGAACCAGTGCCCTAGAGCTGGGATTGTGGTTACCTATGAGAACCCTTCAGGGAGATCTTAGTACTGGCAGTAGAATTCGACAAAGAACCCCAAAACTGGATCTGGCTCACGTTTCATGATACTCCATGTCTCTTTTCCCCTCAGTAGCCCCTTCCCTCCCCTGACTATGCATTGGTGATTTTTGAGCCATTACTAGACTTGGGAACTGCTGCATTTATTCCAGCTGCTTAGGGTGCCTGGCTCTGCCTTCTGGTGCCTCCACCTCCATTCCCAGGGCAGTTCACTTGACTGCCAAGAATGAGGTTTAGAAATAAACCAAGTCTCCTCTTTCCTCAGCCAGATTTCCTCAGGTGGTTCTAGGTCTTTGTCAGAGAAATTCAGTCCTTTCCAGACTCTACTTGAAAATGAGGTGGTAAGTCTCCTTGTGACGTCTGTCTAGTTCAACCCTATTACATAACAGGAGCAAACAGTCTACTTATTTCTTCCCTTTAAATGACCGCCTCTCCTGCAGTTCTGTAGTTTCCAGAAATTATTTCTCTTATTTTAGAAACTGCTGTCCCAAGTAAATGATTTGGCCAAACAAACGAGTTGCATTCTCTTTCCCTGTTGTTGTGCTTAAAGGTATAGATAATCTATTATACACCTCAGACTTTTCCTGGAATGTATTTTTCTTAAAGATGATGTCGATAGTCAAAGGGACCTTTTAATAGGCTCTGTGAAAGGGTCACCCTTTTCTGCAATAATTGCTGGCAACTGGGTTAGTGAGACAGTGAGGCACTTTATTTTTTTATCTCTCACTGTGAGTGAAATTGACTAGGATCATACCCAGCAGGTGTCAAGGGTAAAGTGCTTCTTTGCTGGAGTTTGCCATGTGCTACCGCTCCTCTTGCGGGAGAGGAAGAAGAGAAAGAGGGAAACAAACACAAGATAAACAGACAAATGTGATGTCTGTAGTGAAAGACTTCCCACCCAGGGCACACTATGCAGACTTTTTATTCTCCTTGACTACAGAATTGCTTTCATCAACCAAGATTACATACACTAATGAGGTTTATAGGAAATATTCCAAAATTTGCTATTCTACCATAATATCTTATCAATGGAAAAGATATTAGATCAGATGTATAAGAAGATCCAAAAGGCCAATAGTTGGTGGGTAAAAAAAATATCTTTATGTTGGTTCTAATTATTAGAATCACAAATGACTTCATCTTCTGGGGCCCATAACCCACAGTTTACTTATATTGCTAGCAGTCTATGTCAGCTGACAATAGTTAACACCCATATGGAGCTCAACACATGCCAGGCACTGTTCTAAGTATTCTATGCACATTAACTCACTTAAAATCCCCAGAAACCCTTTGAAGTGGGTATTATTTCTGTTTTATAAATGATATAACTGAGACACAGAGAGGTAAATATATTGTCCACGGTCACAACAGTAAGTAGTGGAGCCAGAAGAGTTTAGATCCTTGTTCTAAGTGTGGTCCCTGGACCATAGCATGGCATCACCTGGTAATTTGGTGTAAATGCGTATTCCCAGGCTCCCCACAATGGAATCAGCATCTACATTTTAACAAGATTCCCCGGGTGATTAATATGCATATTACAGTTTAAAAACCACTGGTTTAGATAATCTTAGATTATTTCCCTCTGAACCCTTTAAAAATTTGCTTATGGTTTCAGACTTTGGGGAATAGTGTACTTAGTTGGTTTATTATGAAAAAATAGAATTTTAAGGATGATTTCTGTGTTTTCTCCAGCACCTCCCTCTTCCAAATAATCAGCTTCTCAAGGAAAAAAAATAGTACAACTACTTAAGAAAAATAAAAGTGCAAAACTGTTATTCAATTGTAGTCGATGCAGGAAATTTCATTTCATTAAATTATCATAGCAAACCTTATGAAATAGGTACTACTCAAAATTAAAGACTTAAAAAACTGAGATCAGAAAGGTTAAGAGGAAAAGCCAAGATTAATGTCTAAGCTCACAGTCCTTGTTTCCTGAAACAGGATCTTCAAGCTAAATTTTGTTTCCTAGAAGGTTGCACAGTCAACAATCAACTAATCTTTGACAGAAGAATTTTTTCAAACACTGTTTCAACAATAAAAAACATTTTTACTTAATCCTGAGCATTTCTCCCTGATTTAAAGAGACTATATTAATGTAACCTATGAGATATCAACTTTGGAAAATTAAATCAAGATCCAGGAAGGCAAATAAGTGGTCCTTCCCTTCTTAGTTTATAGTTCTAAAAAAACAAAAACAGAACAGCTGGAGTATGAGACAAAGCTTGTCCTTAGACGTTCTCTTCTAAAAGCTTGGTTTAAATATTTTTCAAAGTGATGGCAGCAGCTAATGGTTTTTGTTTTTTGTTTTTTTTTTCCTGCAAATCACATTGCTGATGACCTAGATGACCAAAAATTTAAGGAAGGATTGAGTTGGAACTGCCGTCCCTTGTAGATAAACTTGGACTCAGCCAAATCACATTCTATGATTACAGAATAAAATGCAGATTAGCCAACCAAACGTGTCAGTGCCATTAAAATGTATAAACTTTTGTCACAATTTAATTTTTAAAAATCTAAAATATTTGCTTCCTGACTTAAACTGAATTTTAGGACCATTTTATTCTTTCTTCAAAAAGGAAACCACTGGAAGTTCAATGTGAAGTCATTTTCTATTTTTAAAGTAATTGAATTTGAGACATAACTATTAGTGTGGCAGTTTCACAGGGCAAAGAATGAGATGAATAAATGGGTCTGAAACCCAGGCTAATGGAGCAATGCTTCTCAAAATTGCACGCACATTTATGTACTTCTACCACTTATAGTTTCATTCATCATATTGCTTTTGGCCATGTCCTAGAGAGTATTTCCAATTCTAATATAGTTCTAACAGAAATTCCATGTTGTGATCACTCCTTTATAAGGTAGAATTCAGACAGTGGCAAGAGAATCCGACTGTATTACTAATGTCTGACACAGTCTCACTGAAGGTTATAACTTTGGAAATGAGTAGAACCTGTAAGTTTTAAACAAAAGGACCAACAAGGAAGCATATTTCTCCAGTTGATTGTTTGTTTGTTTTGTTTTTGCCATGTAGTACAGGTTAACGATTCTGATAATTGTATATATGTTTACTTAAACAAGTAAATCAAATGGGGCCAGATTTCTCATGACTGAGGTGTGAATTTACATATAAGCTAAGGGATATGCTTATAAAATATGCTCGTTGTTTAAAAGTATAAAGGAAATTAGATAAAATTTAGTTTATTTCTTATTGACTTATCACAACTAGCCATATTCTATTGAATTACATTTTATTATAATTCTACAAACACATCTCCCTCAAATAATTTTTAAAAAGTTAAAGGAACAAAACATAGGCCAAAAATTTTACTAGGCTAAATGCACATCTTGCTCAAATTTGTATCAATCAAATATGTCAAGTTTATAAAAGCAAATGAAGCTTAAATCAATAATAATTTAAATTTGATCAAGGTATACTTGTTATTAACATCAAAGTTGTTCCTCTTACTCAAAACAAACTTTATGTTATAAAAACGTTCCTTTGTGAAAGTTAGCTCAGATATAATGAGAACTGAGATGTCACAGATCTGTTGACAGCAGCATAATGTCGATGCCCAGACTGAGTGTGTGTAATAAGAATGGCAGTGTCATGTAAAACAAACATGCGATATTTCCATTCTTATGTCAATTATGTGAGTATCACATGTGAGCATTATATGGGTGAAGAATAAAGAAAGTTTAAATCTCCTTGTGAAAGCATACCTGTAAAAATCATGCGTTTCCCCACTGTGGAAGAGAGGGGCTCTCGATACGTAACAGATGCCATGGCCAAGGTCTGAACTGTGCCACTGGATTTGCTTCCTTGGCTTCCTCAGAGCAGTTTATCTGCCCCAGCAAGTCAAAGATTTTGTGGTCTTCACTCTCCCAGTCTGTGCCCTGAACTGAGTGGTTGCTAAGGACTCTTTATGACAAGGAGGTAGGGTGTTCCTTCCAGCAGGGTTCAGTATTCCAATCTCCAAGAACAGAGAGATACAGCAATAGCATTCGCTATTCCCTTCTAACCAGAGAATTATTGTATTTTCCCAATACAGGCAACTAGAGTCAGTCTTTGGCTACCGATCTTCTTCAGTACAATACGCCTTCTTGCCATTTTCCTTGGTTGTAACCTGCATGCTCTCATCTTTACATCCATACTGGCCTTTGGCAGTTTCAGAAGCTTTTCTGTTCCTTCCGAGGTGACCATGTTCTGGTTACTATAGTCAGTGGGGTTTCTATCTTCAGGTGAAAACTTGTCTCTGAAAATGACCTATTTGGATCCTTGGACCTGCCATTTTCCATGTCATCCAAGTGGAAACCTCCTCGTGGAAGATGAGAACCTGCTCATTTTGGGTATGTCACTTGTGGGTTTCATGATGCTGAGAAGGGAAAGGAAGGCAGGACCTGAATGAGGAAAAGTAATGTTTTAGTAACCAAAGCAGAAAATAAAGGAGATTGTGGTTTGGGGCTGAGGACTTCCCATGACCTATCATGGGAAATGCAGGCTTCTACTTTGCCTTGGAGTCTGTTACACATCTTACAATGTGTTGTGGGCTCAGGGTCCGCAATTCTGATGGCAACAGGCTGGAGGGAAGTGAAACAGAGGAGAAAAATCAGAGTTAGTTCTTCCCTATGAGATTATTCCACTAACTCAATACATATTTAGGTCCATTTGTTTTGTTTCATTTTTTTAGAGATTAAAAAATTATTTTATAATTAAGTAAAAAATTTACATGGTTTCAAAGTAAAATTCTTAAAATCAGAGATATTTAGAGAAGTCTAATTTTTATCCTTGTCGTCTCCATCTTGTTACTTCCTTTTCCTTGTAGGAAAATTTATAAAAACTATAAACATATATCTATAACCATCTCCTCTCCTTTCTCAGAAAAACAGTAGCAAACTAAACACGTTTTTCCACTTTGCTTTTTCACTTCACGCACTTGGCAGTCACTCTATGTGACATTACATAAAGATATCTCTCGTTTATTTTACATCTTCAAAATACTCTATTGTATGGGTTTATCAGAATTTGTTCAACCAGTCCTCTTAGTAATGGCCATGTGGGTCGTTTCCAATCTGTTGTTATTACAAAAAGTACTATAAAGTATAGCCTTCTGCATACTTCTTCTCATATTTTACAGTATATCTTTGAGATAGGTTTCTAGAAGTGCACTTGCCAAACCAAAGGATAAAAGCATAAATAAACTTGCTTGATGTTGCCATATTCTCTGAGCTGGTTGTACCGTTGTGTATTCTAACGAGCAATGCCTGAGAATGACTATTTCCCCACAGCCTCACCCACAGAGCATGTTGTCAAACTTTTGAATTTATGCCACTCTGGCAGGTAAGTAATAGTAACATAGCAATGTACATTTTTCTTGTTATTAGCAAGATTGAACATCTTTCATGTGTTTAAGGGCCACTTACATTATTTCCCATGGCCCTTCTGCTCATATCTGTAAAATACTACAGGCCATTAATCTTTTTCTATTCTACTTTCAAAAGAATGAGCTAACATTTTAAAGGAGGACAACAGATGCCTCAACACAGAATGACAATAAAATGTAGTGAGGGCAATGATGGTTACAGTAATACATTTTTAAAAATACCAAATGTGTTCCTGGAGACGTGGTGACAGAGAGGAGGACACCCCACCCCACCCCCACCTCGGTTGGGAGCAGAGGCAAGGGCTCACAGTGCAGTGAGTCTGGGTTTCCTGGAGGAAGTGCTGTCTGAACCGTGTCTCAGAGAAGGATGAGGACCTAGGCAGGGAATGGGAAGGGAATGGAGGATGGGGTGGGCATGGAGGGCATTTTGGACAAAGGGGACATCTTGAGCAAAAGGCTCAAAAGGGAGAAACAGAACTATGCATAGCAAAAATGCAAGAAGTTCAGCACTGCTGAAGGCCATGGTCATGGCTAAGAGAGGCAGATGAGAGAAGGGGCTGGAGAGGCTCTCAAAGCCATTCTGGGGACTTGGACTTCATTCTGTAGACAATGAGGACCCTTGAAGGGTGTGAAACAGGCAGGGACTGCTCAGCTTGGGTACAAATGGAAGATGCTTGACTGTGTAGAGAATGAGCTTGAGGAGAAAAGGCTGGGGACAGGGGCCCAGCACGCAGCTGTTGAGGAGTTCAGGAACATGAAGATGAGGGCCTGAGCTAAGGCAGAGGGGACAGGAACAGAGAGACACATTCAGGAAATGTGCCGAACAGAGGTTATAGGAATCAGAATAACCCCAGTTTTCCTGTTTGGTGACGGGTGAGTACAAAATTAGCAAAAACAGAAGAAAGAAAGAAAACGTAGGGCAACCAATGAAGTGCTGGTGTTAACTAAGTGTGGATTTGTGAATGCTGCACAACACGCTAATAGAGCAGTTAAGATTAAGCCCAAATCATCATAGAGTGTTGTGACAGCTACTGAACCCATTACAGGGGATTAAAGATGATCTCCCATGGCCACCAGATGCACTTCTGTCAGAGGAAATCCCTATTGTTTATGAAACAATAGCAGCCTTCTCTGATGAAACTCAGGGTTTGCTGCTTGGCACAAATGACATTTTGGCCATTGTCTTGCTTTGCTAATTTCACAGCTACTTCAGAGCTGATCACCACTTCAGCAATACAACTGTGAGGGACAATGCAGTGGCCCCGCAAAAACATCTTGTTCTAATATTTTGGAAAGCCTTAAGTTATGCATTTTAATGATGTAAAAGTGATACAAACGGGAAACTCATGAAGCAGTGGTATATATCGCCAGGGGAATATAGGTCAGGATTTGCTAAAATTACATACCAGTGTTCAAATACCCCATTACTAAGCACACTCTGCAAACTGGGGAGCTTTGACCCCCCTGTAGTAGTAAATCTTTCTTTATAAGTTTCAGCACCAAACGTTTTTTGTCCTTTCCCTAAATTCCAGTTTTCAGGCAACAATCTGGAAAACACATGGAATGGAGTCACAGACTCGGCTTCAAATCTCAACCACTTATCGGTACAACATTGACAAGTTGACTTTCTGTAAAATGAGAAGTGCTGTACCTACTACAGGGCAAAGGAGATAATGTTTGTCACAGCACATGACACATAGTATGTGCTCAATAAATATTCACTGTAATATTAGTCTTGTCAGCCTCTCCTTCACCTTCCCGCTCCCCAACCTTCTTTTAGAAAACACTCATGACGAATCCAAATTTGAAGTGTGACCATCATGATCTTACATTTTATATTTGGGTTTGCAAGGCCAGCTCACAAAAGGGTCTGTATTCTTCTACTCATTTAGCAAAAATTTGGGTAAGTTGGCAATTTCCTGTTGTCCAGTCAACCCGACTTCCCACAGCTAGCTGTAGCTAATTTAACCAGGGATTGTAGCACACTTATGCTTTTTCAATGAAAACACAGCTTTAAAAAAAATTAAAACCACTAAACATTATAATTGCTATCTCCTCATTGTTAAACTATATGTTAAGAAACAATAAGTAATTAAAGCAGGTTTCTTAGCAACAATAGTGGTCACATCTCACAAATGTGTGACTAGTTCTTGGTACTGAGACTGAGCCCCTGGGTTTTCTCTCAAGCTATCTGATCATGGGAGAGGTTAGGTAAGGAGCCAATCGACAGTACCAGAGAGCAGGAAGCAGTCAGGGCAAGACCCCCCCCTCTTTTCCACAGTGCAGCGAGCTTTTGTCCCTACTCTACCTGACAAAAGACTGTGTGTTCTTTTTCTCATGCATAGTGCTGTGGATATCAAAAGCCCTTGGGATTTGCTCTAATGTTTATGTGCTCTTTCTCTGCCAGCAGTTTAATTTTCTGATAAAATCTTCTTCACTGAGCAATGAACACATGTAATTGGATGCTTACTATATACCAGACATCCTGCTAAACACTCTCCCAAAAGTTTTCCCATTACCTTCACAGTAATGCTATGGCACAGAATTATTCTCCCCAATTTACCGATGAGCTCAGTGAGTTCCAGAGGTTAGTGTCACCGTTCTGTCTTATTGTCCATCCACATCCACGACAGACAATGAAGAATCCCAAATCTGCTTCATTACTTCTGAATTGCTATAACTGAAATCTAAGTCTGATTGTCAACAAACACATTTGTCAAAATGGTACTTTTAGTAGGTGTGAAATTCTCCCATATGAAAAAATGACCACAGATAGAAGCTATTCTCTGTGTGCTTTAGCAACTTCCCAGCTTGTGAATGCAGATGTGGTGACGGAACATTCAGTCTTCAACTTTCTAATCTTAATACCCTTCCTACATTTGTCATCACAGAAAAATCAATCTCCTTCCAAATTTCTCCTCTTTTCCCTCCACCAGCTCGAATTCCACATGCTTCCTTTTCTGCTATCATACATGCCGTTGCTTTTTTTCCAATTTTTAATTATTTCAATTACAGTTGACATTCAATATTATATTTCAGGTGTACAGCATAGTGATTAGACATTTATATCTTATAAAGCGATCCCCCTGAGAAGTCTAGTACCCACCTGGTACCAAACATAGTTATTACAATATTATTGATTATGTTCCCTTTGCCATACTTTACATCCCCAGGATTATTCTGTAACTGCCAATTTATACTTCTTAATCCCTTCACCTTTTATAATCAGTCCCCCAATCCCCCTCCCATCTGCCAACCATCAGTCTGTTCTCTGTATCCATGAGTCTGTCTCTATTTTGTTTGTTAATTTATTTTGTTCATTAGATTCCATGCATAAGTGAAATCATTTGGTATTTGTCTTTCTCTGTCTGACTTATTTCACTTATCATGATACCCTCTAGGTCCAATCCTGGCATCACAAATAGTAAGATTTCATTTTGTAAATGACTCAGTAATATTCCATTGTATATATTCACCACTTCTTTTATATCCAGTTGTCTACCGATGGTCATTTAGGTTGCTTCCATATCTAGGCTATTGTAAATAATACTGCAATGAACAAAAGGATGCATATGTCGTTTCTAATTAGTGTTTTGGTTTTCTTTGGACGTGGAATGACTGGGGCATATGGTAGTTCTGTTTTAATTTTTTGAGGAAGCCTTGTACTGTTTCCCACAGTGGCTGCACCAATCTATATTCTCACCAACAGTGCACTAGGGTTCCCGTTTCTCCACATCCTCGCCAACATTTGTTATTTGTTGATTTATTGATAATAGTCATTCTGACAGGTGTGAAGTGATATCTCATTGTGATTTTAATTTGTATTTTCCTGATGAGTCATGACTTTGAGCATCTTTTTGTATGAACTATTGTTCTTTAAATTTCATAACTTAACTCTTGCTCACACATTTTTCTTGAGCTGGTGGAGTGCCTCTCCATGCTGGCCACTGGCCAAACTGAAATTCTGGTAATTTCTGCTCCCAGCTGCCACTGGGCTCCTGGCTACCATTCCACTCTCAGCACCACCATTCTGACTCAGACTGCTTGATGCAACAGGAAGGGAGATAGGAGATTATCACTTAGAGGGCCACCCGCAGGACAGCACAATGTTGTGTAACAGCGCTCTGGATTATTTCACAAGCATTCCACTGACTGGGTAGGATCAGGGTGCATACTTTTGTCTTGGAAGCCCATCAAATCTAACCCTCAAGCCTTTAGTTGCCTGCAGTGCCCCATGACATACTTCACCTTTGCTCCCAGTGAATTCTTTCTGCTGCCTGGAAACATCTACCTGTGGAAAATGTCTTGCATCACACGCTCCCTCCACCCAATAACCTTTTCCTATCCCTCGTCCAGGCCACCAGAAATGCTTCAGGTTACTTTTCCCAGAAACTCCCAGGTCCCTTTGAAAACACTGGATGCGGTTAGCTACCAGGAGAGAAGCTGAGAGGGAACGTTCCCCCATGCACAGCCAGGAACCGACCCTTCTCACTTCCCTGAGGAAATGTCTTTTCATTATGGAATATACATATTCACACTTACTGTTTGTTCATTTATTTTGTTCTTTAGATCCCACGTGTAAGTGAAGTCACATGGTATTTCTTGGTTTGACTTATTTCACTGTGAGGCTCAGTACCTTATTTTCACCTCGCTTCCTGAGATGAAGCATAATGTACAGCAGTTCCTTGTTGTAACGCTTCATTTCAGTGACAGACCTTTGACGTTAAGAGAGAAGACGGAGCTTCTCTGATACTTGCCAATCATTTGCCATGCCAGAGAATGAGCCTTGAACTATTGATAATAGAGCCTCAAATAGGGTCTTAAATGACAGACAATCATAAAAATTGCTGTTGTAGAGTATGAGTGTGTGGTCTAATCTTAAGAAAAAATGCCACTTCCTTTGTAAATTTTTATTTTTTAGCAAATTCAGCCAGGTTTCAATGGGGAAAATCTTTTCTTTTGATATATTTTATGTGGAGTTTTGATGTAATCTTTTTATTAAACTTTAGTATCACCTCAAAAATGTGACTTCAAATGGCTAGAAACACTTTGAGCTAAGGAGTGTGCATCTAGGAAAGAATACATGGATGTATCTGGGACCTCATTGGTGGGAGGAATTAAGACCCCCTCCCCACTCCCTACCCCTCCTCACTCCCCCACAACCTAGATGAGGGGAGTTTAAACAAAACCAAGCTGACGTGCCCTGCATTGATGAACATTAAGGTTGTGATGGAGAACAGATCTTGGACTGGAGGAAAAAGAGCAAGACATGAGAGAAGGGTTTGTAGATTGAGGGGCCAGCAAAGGAGGGGCACACAGGACCCTGAGGAGCACGGTCACGCCAGTGTCCCTGTGCTGTGGCTATCCAAGAGACTGGAGAACCCCGATTTCAGGAAATGTCTAATTTTCACACTGAGTTGTCATCTCATTTGGCAGCCTTGTGTTGGTGGCATTTGGGGGAAATTGAAGGAAGCAGGGTGGGGCCCACTATGGAACAAAACTCAGCATGAAGAGCACCTCAGCCAGTAGGTGGGGCAGGGAGGGGTGGGGAATTATTCCAGAGAGGATAGTGACAAGTGGGAGTATAAACCTGCAAAACCTTAGAAGAGAGGGCTTCCCACAATCTGAGGGAAGGGGGTAGCACCAGGCATTTCATTAGGGGGATTGAAGTAACAGCTGAGCCCAGAGGCTGGAAAACATCAGGGTTTCCGGTGCAGTATTGCACACTAACATGTAGCAATAGTCCAAATCAAATGGTAGGCCAAAAATAACTAAAATATTTGAAAATAATGTTTTATTACTATAAAAAGTTTAAATAGTCAGGGACTTGATTATTGAATCATTGGAATTTTTAATCTCGACTTTATAAAATGTACCAAAGCTAGAGTATTCTTAAGTTGACGAAATCATAGATCGTCGGCAGCCGTCCGTCTCGAGAGACGATGGCGTAGCTTCTTGAGAGTCTATCTGCACCGCCGAGAATGGCTGTGCAGTCCGATTCGGGAGTGACAATCCCTGCCACACTTGTTACAGGTGAAGGCAGATGGCCGTTGTTGCTGCTGTTGACGCTGCTTCCGCCTCGATCTTTTCTGGGCCGCCTCCTCGTTGCGCGCAGCCTCTGCACGTGACGTACCTTGCCTGACCGTGAGCCTCCAGGCTAGGCGGTCGTCTGCTTGAACTTCCCATGTGTTGAGATTGATGGAGCATTGTGTCATGTCCTTTTTGCAGATGTCTTTGAACCGCAGTTTTGGGCGCCCTGTCATCCTCTGGCCTTCTGCTAGCTCGCCGTAGAGGAGGTCTTTGGGGATACGGCCTGCATCCATTCTTTTGACATGGCCGAGCCACCTGAGGCGTCTCTCGCTAAGAACTGCATGCAAACTGCTCATATTGGCTCGCTTCAGATGACTCACAGTTTCTTAATTTAAGCTGAAAATTGTTCTCATGGCAGCCAGCACTAGAGTTTCTCTTGGGCTGAAAACTTACTTTATGATTTTTAGGTCATTTAAAGCGAAGAAGGAGAAGCCCTGGGGCATGGGCCTAAAGGAAACTGTGAAACAGATAGTTTTAAATTGCTTCACCAAAGAAAAGGAATGTGGGGGTGTGGGGAACAGCAATGAGAGAGACAGGGCAGGAAGTAGGAAGTGAGCAAGACGAAAGAACTTGGAAGGATGCAAGTGGATGAAAATGGTGTACTAGTTATCTGTTGCTGTGTAACAAATTATCCCCAAACTTAGTGGCTTCAAACAACAAATATGTATTATCTCACAGTGTCTGTGGGTCAGGAATCTGGGTGCTGCTTAGTTTGGTGCCTCTGGCTCAGGGTCTCTTACAAGGTTTCTGTCCAGGTGTCCGCTGGAGCTCAGGTCTCATGCCAGGACTTAGTGGTGGCGGAGCTGAGGCCAAGCGCCCCTCACAGTTGCTGGAGGGATTTGCTTTTTTGAGGGCTCCTCGGCTGTGCTGTGGGCTTCTCACAACATAGGGCAGCTCACAGCACAGCAGCTGACTGTCTCTGGATGGAGCAAGCAAGAGAAAGCACCCAGGACAGAAGCCATGGCCGTTTTGTAACCTAATCTTGCTAGGGACATGCATTGCCTCTGCCAAATGCCATTTGTTGGAAACAAGTCACTAAACTCGGCCCACACCGAAGGGGAAGGCACTGCACAAGAGCATGAGTACCAGGGGTAGGCGTCATTGGGGGTTACTGAGAGGCTGTCTGTCACAGGCAGCCAATGAGAAAGCCTCCATGGAAGTGTGGGAGGGACTATGTGAAGAGCAAGACTGTTGACTGTTGAACTTTCAGTTGCTTAAAGAGCTGCTTCAGTCTCTTAAACACCAAAGCCAACCCTTGCACCATCCATCAGTTGCTGTGAGATTAACACAAAAGAGGTGGCATGGGGTGGGAATAATAGAGTTGGAAATTATCCAGACTTTGATATCTGATTGTCTTATTCTTTCATTCATGTGTTCTGCGAGTCCTTTCGGAGCATTCCACTTTAGTGACCATGACACTATCAGTTTTGTTAGATCACTAGTATTCTGGAACCTAGCATTTAAAAATGTGAAAAATGTTATGCATGTTTTTCTAAAACAAACATCTGTTCTTGTGCTAATGTAATTTTTAAAAGAGTTACAAAAAATTGGTTATTATTGGCAAACCAAATAATCAACTCCTAAATAAATTTAGTCTAAAACTTACTCTAATCCTAACAGGAAAGGAAAAACCCAAAATGTACATACGTGCATACCTATTTTAATGTCTAAAGCCATTTACTTGTCTATTTAAGCAATACGTTTGTTTCTTAGTTGTGCATTTAAAAAATATCCTGCGATTTTCTCTAATTTTCAGGGCAAACTTACTCTAGATTTTATTTTATTTTATTATTTTTATTTATTGTTTTAATCGTTATTGTATTTTTTTTCCATTACCATTTAGTCCCCTTACACCCCCTACCCCCAGCAATCACCACACTGCTGTCCACGTCCATGAGTCCCTTTTCCTTTTCATTCAGCCCCCCCCTAACTCCCCCACCCAACTGTCATCCTGCTCTCTGTCTATGAGTCTGTCTCCATTTTCCTTGTTAGTTCAGTTTGTTCATTAGATTCCACACATGAGTGATACACTAGATTTTAAATTCAAAAGATTTCTTCTCAATCCTGCCTTGTCGCAAGACTGGATTGATTACATTTTTTTTTTAATCTGCTAAAGTTTATCATTCATTCTTAGAAAACAGTCTCCATCTGCTTCTATTTTGACCTCTTTATCTGTTGTATCACAAAGTCACATTACAACAGGTTCTTGTTAATCTGAATAACAAAATGCTCCTGGATAACTGAAAAAACCCAGTGAATAGAATTTCCTGCATCCACCAAACACTCCATGGGGGGGGGGGGGGCTGGAATGCCACATTGCCAGTATCGAAGTACAGCATGGCCTATCCTGCTACCTGGTGTTCTGTGATTTTGTCCTCAAGTTTCTGAGGCTCTGACATAAGTTAAAATGTCTAAGAAAAGGGGGTCTCAGACACAAGAACCACGATATGATAGATTGCACCTAATAGAATTACATTTAACAGGAAAAAGCACGAAGAGGAAAGAGTTAACCAGTCCAGCTCCCCACAGTTAGAGGTGACACGGTGTCGGTGTGCTTGCCCTCTTCAGAGACGTCTGTTCATTTTGAAAGTGATTTTGGTACCACACAACGGGACTGTTTTGCCCTTCCTTATAAACCACCTGAACTGGCTCAAGTAACTCTCAGATATTCTTAGACCTCCTCCAGAGCATGGGATTTGAGAACAGACCTGGCCTCTGTTTCAGACGGAAGTCACTGACGGTTCTGTGTAACCACAAAGGGGGCGGGAGGCAAGCTTTCCTGAGTCTGTGACCATCTCCCGGTTCAGCCAGTTTATTAGCCTCGGCCGCGGGGTGCGCTGGAATGTTTGGCAAGCCTGAGCGCAGTGAAATGCGTCATTGTGCCGCGCATGTTCCCACGTAGAACACTCAAAACGCTCAGTTCCCTGGAAAATGTCCTAAAGAAGTTTCACAGTGTTAGGCTTTGTCTTCTCATCTTTCACAAAGGCTGTTCAGAACAGGCTTTCCTTTCCGTAGGCATTTCTGTTGGCACCGAGCCACGTAGACATGAGCCACCGCCACTGGGCTACCGGTGAGGGAGGCTGGGGGAGGGGTCGGCACTTCACAATTTTTGTCCGCACATTAACATGCAGAAGGACTCTGAAATGAAAGCGCATATCCGTTTACTTTTGAAGGTAGTGTCATTGAAGTTTGTTCACAGTGATCACTAATAATTGTTTTTGAAAACTGAGATAATTTACCAAATGATAGAATTCAAAAATTATTTAACATCAAAATATAAAACATAAGCGTTTAGGTTGAAATATGTGACTTGAAGTATTTAAAATATCAATGTCAACAGTATATTTGTTCTACTTATAAAGAGATTACCAACCACTGATTTTCACAGAGAGAAAAAAAAAAGAGGTTTCTGATTATTGTAAATTTACAAAAAAAGCTTAGAGATTTCTGAAAAATTACTTTCAAGAAAAACAAAGTAACACCAATTTGTCACATTTCAATGGATTCTGCATTCAACACAGATTAGCTTATTTCTTTTAATTTAAATAAATATGAAGGCACAGCTGGACCAATTAAGCATTTTGTTTTTCTGTTCTTTCACTACACAAAAGTCTAAGTCATTTTTATTGATTTCCTGAAAGCAGCACAATAAATAGCTTTGAAAATTGTTGAGAGGATGTCAGAAAGAAGCTTGAAATGCATAGATGGTAGCAGGATTCCCACAGACCGATTAAAGGATGGAATGCCAACTAAGTGACTTTAAACAGTTACTTGTTTGATCCCAACCTAGGATTTTCAGACAATTTTCCTTCAAGGTGTTTATTCTTTGCAGCATTCTGAATTTTTACGATTCTTTTGAGAATCACTTGTTCTCAATGTCTTAATATTAGGTCAGGATCTACTCAAAATGATTTAAAAGTCACACAAATTTTATGTCTGTGTGGAAAATAGGGTTTGACTCATTGAGATCCCAGATATAGACTGCATTCATTATAATCCTGATACTCAGCTGTCACAGGAGAGGCATAAGTAAATTTGATAGTGGGGAAGTTTTGGTAGGAAATGGGCTTTGAGGTAAAGGCTACTTTTAGGTCCTATAATTAACATCTTGATAGACATAAGGTGATCTTTTGATAACACATCAAGTAACTTGGACATTATTTTCAAAATTGTGTTTTATTAAAAATACTCCTTAGGGTCAGTACATTACTCTGGCCTTGTGCTGCCCCCCCCTTTTTTTTACCCATTTTGGGAAGCAGTGGAAATAAAGTTAATGTGGCATTAATCAAACCTCTTAATTTTGACAGTGTCTGGATTTCATTGTTCTTTACTGGGTAGTACTACCATTGTTCTGTTTTAATATTTTTTGACTGTTTGGGTGTACTGATAACCTTGGCAGGCTTCAGAAGTGGGAAGACAGGTACCTAACTTTGGAGTTGGCCTGCTGAATTGAGTGGGAAAGAGAAGTGATAGTTTTTTAATAAATATGTATGAAGTTCATGGCAGTATGAATATAATAATAAAAAAGAAGGGGAAGATGAGAAAAAAGGAGTGTGAGGAGAAAAGATCACTGTGTATAGTAATTGAATCCTCCAGCCTCAGATAGCCTTCAGATTACATAAATATAAACACTGCTTTATTGTTTAAAATTGTTTAAATGCTTCAAAGAAAATGCTCTTCTTTGCATTTCCTTACAGAAACATAAAAACAAAGTGGCCATATAACAGGGTAACAGAGAGTTTTACTAAATGTGGTTTAAATTATGTTCAGACGAATACAAAGGGACATGATTTCTAGAAGAAGTGACTAATAGATTTTTTTAATATTACTTAAAACTGTTTAAGATTTGATATAGGCTTTGTAGGGGAGCTTCATTCTCCTTGCAAATCTAATACCACTAGACTGTAAGCTGCTCAAAAGAAAATGTTACATCCATCCTTTACCTGCCCCCAAAGTGCCTGCTACTTTGTACACAATAGGAGCTAAGAAATATTGTTGCTTGACTTACTAAAGCATAACAGTCAAAAGCACTTTCATTACCAAATGCAGAGCAGAGATAAGTTACAATATAGTCATTTCCGAAATCTGCTGCTAATTAACGAAATCCTGTCTATCTGCCACAACAAGATGGAACATCTACTTAGAACGATGGAAACCGAATATCTTCTTTTCTCCATCATTCTTCTTCCACCATTTGTTGTATTTGTTTGCACAATAGCAGACACATTTGCCTTGTGTTCATCACTCAGGTTTTTCTCCCCGTACAGCAAAACTGTCTGCCATGTTGGAGCGATGTGTCCAGCTCTCACCTCCAGCTGTGCGCCGAAATACAGCAAACAACTGGCATGCTTATCGTAGTTACTTGGTAGCCTATTACTTAGGATTTCATTACTATTTAGTATTTACTAAAAGTGCTATCAGCTCCATTCTTTCACTCCCTCTCCTACAAAGGCACTGCCTGTGCCTGGTGCTTCCAAATCCTTCCTTGCTCTCCCTTCCCAGCCCCCATGCTCTCCAGCTAACTCCTATCTAGCTCAGCCCACTCAGGGATGCTGAACAAGCACACAAACAAACTAAAGAACTTTCCCTGGCCAGCAACTGATTTCTTAATGTCCCCAAAGCAAAGTGAGAATGACTCAGACGAAGGGGAATAGACAAAAGGGGAAGATATTCAGACCAAGTGAGTCTGGGGGAGAAGAGGAGTAGGAAGAGGGCGCAGCCGTGGGTTGCATCACCTTTATACTTTCTCTGTGAAGAACCCTGAGAGGAGTTACCAGTGTGCCTAGTTCGCACAGTGTTTTGATTGCTTTTCCTTTTCAAGTGCCCCAATATTAAAATAGCAACAAACTTTATGTATAAATATAAATGTTCAGCGACTCTTGAACAATCGGAAGACCCGAGTCCATGTTCTGGCATGGCAGTGATCAGCTAGAGCCGAGCAGACCTTCCTGCGCCCCAAGATTTAAGGAGACACTGGAAAAACAAACACACACACAAAACTCTTGCACACAATAAAAGACTTATCTACCCAGATGTCACAGACTACAGCTACCCAGTTGTGCAAGGTAAAGCAGACTGAAAATGGTAAAGGTTTTGGTTTACTGCATAACCTTCCAGAGATGAGCCTCGCTCTTCTCTTCTGAGGTAGTGGTGTCGCTATCTGCCCTCATCACCTTGACATGAGGACCAAGCGTGGACGGACCTGGAGAGTAGTTTGCTAAGTGAAATAAGCCAGTCAGAGAAACCCAAATACCATATGATTTCACTCATATGTGGAATTTAATGAACTAAATAAACAAAACAGAAGCAGAGAACAGACTGATAACTGTTAGAGGGGAAAGGGATTGGGGACTGGGTGAAAAAGGTGAAGGAATTAAGCAAAAAACCACAAACAAACAAAAAGCTCATAGACACAGACCACAGTGTGGTGATTACCAGAGGGAAAGGGAGGGATGGGAGTAGGAGAGGGTAAAGGGGGATAAATGGTGATGGAAGGAGACCTGACTTGGGGTGGTGAACACACAATACAATATACAGATGATGTAATACGGAATTGTACTCCTGAAACCTGTATAATTTTATTAACCAATGTCACCACAACGAATACAATAAAAAAATTAAATTTTTTTTCTTTAAAAAAGGATTTAAGTGAAAGTACCAAGTCCCTACTCAACTGCATTTTTTTGTTGGTCATTCTTTTGGGTTATGTTTAAAATCCAAATGGTTGTGGATGGGCAATATGTTGATTTAGGAATGCATAATTACACCTGGGAGAACATGAGGATGGCTGTGAACTCGTTGGGGGCCCTTAGGCACAGGACCCAGCACCTCACAGTTTGGGGTTCCCCTAGCCCACATCTGCCTGTTTCAGGTCGCCTCCAAGGACCTAGTGTGGTTCCTGAAAGCTCCAAGTGTCTTGAGTTCTACTCCCCTCCCCCACCGTTTAAAGCCACTCCTGGGAGATACGGAGCACATTGCTGTCTTTCCCAGGATCCACTCTCAGCAGAAGCCATAGGCGACACAGCACAGGCCTGCAGAGATTTCCCCTTCCTTCCTTCCTTCCTTCCTTCCTTCCTTCCTTCCCTCGTTCCTTCCTCCTTCCCTCTCCCCTCCCTCTTTCCCTCCCTCCCTTTTCTTTAATTAGAAATGAATCTATACTTCAGCAGTTATTCCAGTTTATAATCATTCCAGCTCAACTCTTTCTTTAAAATTCATATATAATGATCCTCCCTCCGATGCCCATCCCTTCCCCATGTTACATGGATGCAGGACATATGGCCCTAACTCCTGACAATTCCAAGAAGCCAGGGATCCTGTGTCCATGTTCCACAAGCCCATGTGGCTGCAACTGTCCCCTGGCCCTCCACACCACACTCAGACTTCCCCTCAGGCCCCTCTTGGGCTAACACCTCTCTCCAAGCCACTTCCCTCCCAAAACACAGATGCAGGCTTCCCTCCCATCCCTCAGTGCACTGCTCACAGAAAGCTGCTGTGTCTAGCATTTTGAAGGGTAGGTAGTTACAGAGGGACATTTTACACAAAATGGGAAACCACTTGAGACTCAAGTTTTAAAAACCTTTGTACAAGACAGAGGCCAACACCTCTACCCCCCCACCCCCCCACCCCCCCCCCGCCTCTGTCCTCCAGCTGAGTTCCTGAATCGTGGAGGCCCTCTTACCTCCTCGCTGCAGGAGCTGACATCTTTCAGGGTCTTATTCCCTAGCCCCTCCCATGCTGCCCTCACCACTCACACAGAACATGCTTCAAACTGTAATAATCTCTACAGCGTGTGCTTTGCTCCCACTGGAATCAGCGTTTTTAATCATTAAAAAAGCATATTGAACACCCCAGGCTATGGCATCTCTATTTAGCTTATTCCACTAGCAACTCTGGTCCAAGGCTTCCACTAGCAACTCTACATGCCTAAAAAGGCTTATCGAAGCCCCTGCCCCCAGTAAAGTCGGGGCTTGCCTAAAGACCCCATTTAAAGCTATCAAAATGTTGATGTCAAGGATCAAAGCATTTGGATGCTTTTCTATTTCAGGAGAGATCCTGGGGGTTCCTCAGACTTCCTGAATGAAGGGCATATCAAAAAATATCAGAAGAATTCAGTTAAGAGGAAAGCAAGCATTGACACCCCCCCCCCCACTGTATGTGTACCTGGGCTGTTGCCTTTGGGACAAAGACAGAACATGGGGTGCTCCATGGCGCCCTGACAACACTGCCTGGCTCTTTCCCTGTCTTCTCCCTGTTGAGAATTTCCAAATGACATAGGAAACTGAACCGTGTGATTGAAAGACAGCATCCAGAAGCTTTAGCGTGTGTGGTGTCATTTGCCACAAGAAATTTTTTTAAATATTGAAGGGTGATGTTTATATGGTGAGTGTGGATATCAATTATGTTCTGATCAGGTTCTGAATTTCCAGGTGGATAGTCGAGAAGGAGGGGTCCTACTCAGTGTCCCCCACCCCTGCATTTCTCAAGCAAAGAATAAAGAAAGCTTTTTTTTTTTAAAGGTTGGATTGGCTTCGAGCTTCCATTGTAAATTTATGCCCCTGACATTGAACAATGCGTTAGTCACACCTGTGTCAGAGAGGGGAGGAGCATCACATCTCAGCTCAGACCTCACTGCGCTCACAATGATAAGCAATGTTCCAACACCTCCCCCTCTTGCTCATTCCTCATTTCCTTTTTCACTCCCAGAGGTATGTTGTATTTCATTTTAAAGTGCTTAGAGACTACAGCAATATGCACTATATAAATAATAAATGGAATGCAATAGAATTGGAAAAGTCTTGGACCCCTGACTTTGGCTTACATCCCAAAACAGACAGATTTAGACATGCAAAAGCTGCTTCTTTGACAGGCTAGGGCTTTTTTCTCTCCCTTTCTTAAAACTGTCATTTCATTTACTTGTTGGGATTTTTGTGTGCCTGTCTGGAGGTTAGGGGAAGTTCACAGCCTTCCATCTCTATTATTCACAGTGGATGTGTTCAATGTGGGATTTCCCTGCCTATGAAATACAACACATAAAGGCAGGGAAAGGAGAGCCAGAGAAAAACGCATGGCGTATAATAGGATGGAATGAAACAAAACCAACAATAAACAGGTGCTTATGCTGCACCGGGCAATGTGCTGGGGATTCAAAGAGCATTGAGGCATGGGGTCCATCTCCAAAAGACAGGTTATGCCCCGTGTGCAGCTATGACATAGAGCAAAGTATGATAAATGCTCGGAGAAGGATGAGCCATGGCAGTTGGGGAGATGAGTCTGAAGAGGCTTCCTCCTTGGGTCTTAGATCAGATTCTGGAGATGTGACGAACAAACATTTGAGGGAGAAAATAGAATTGGCAGAGGTGTAGGAACAGAAGAACAGAGTGAGTATGGGTAATCCATGGCAGGTGGGGTGAGGAAGGCTGAGCCCACATGGAGGAGGAATGAGAGAAAGGAATGCACTTGAGGTCCTTCCTTCTAGACACTTTCAAATGAGTTCTTATCTAATCTTCTGAAGAGCCTGGTAAAATAGATACTATTATTCTCAGTGCACGGGTAAGCAAACTGGAGGGTTAAGCGTTAGCACAGGGATGGGACTAGAAACCAAGTCCTCTGTGTCTGCGTCTGTGGCCTGCGCCCGGCGCCCGGGTACTGCTTTCTGTAGGCCCGTTCTGCAGCTTTGGAACCAGGACTTAGGCTTTGGAACTTATGTATGGACACTAGAAGCCACTGAAGATTCTTTCAGCAAGGGAGGAATACAATCATATCAGAAAAGAGAATCATCTTTAATATGTTCCATTCCTACATTTATGAAAGGGCCTCCAGAGCAAGGGGTCGAGACCAGGCAGGAAGCAGGCAAGGAGCAGCCGTTCTCATTTCCTAACTACCCTTCTAAAACATCCGATAACCAACTATCTGATATAAGACTCCACATCACTCTATAATAATCTGAAAGTAATCAAAGTGTTTTAATCATCTGATGTGTGCAGCAGCTGAGGTGGCTTTTTTCCTCTTTATTTGGTTCCCGAAAGATTAATTACATGAAAAGCACTATTCCAAACTTAGTGCAAATTCAAATCATTGAAACGTTTGCTGCTAGAGCACTCACATGTGGCTGATGACAGAACTAGGAGAATCATTTGGAAAGGTAATTTGAAGTTAGAGATCAAGTCCTGAAAATGTAAAACTGTGTACTCCAACATATTTATTTTCTCACTATATAATAATAAAGAGTAACAATAATAGTGCATTCATTTAATTAAATATTATACATTTATTAAAATAAAAGATATCAACACAATGTCAGAATATGAAAATATTTATGATGTAATGTTACATGAAAAAATGAGTATAAGATTATAATTTTAAAAAATCAGTATATGTGTTAGTAACTACAGCAGAAAATATAAAAAATGGTCATTGTATTGGCTTACTTTTTTTTAATTTAAAATTCTGGTCCTGTTGTTTTAAACACTTTCCAGTGGTATTATTTTCTAAATGTCATGGTTGTAGACAAAAACAACTAGGGTGAAAGGGGACAGAAAACCCATCAGTAAGAGCAGTAAAACAAACCACAATCGATGCTTTTTATGCTAAGTACTAGCAAAGAAAATACAGTTGTTTGTTTTATGTTGCCCTTGATGATTATTTATATTTCTAGACCAGAAATATTTTATATTGAATGAAGGGAAGATACAGAACATTTTTTTTTTAATGTAAGCTTTATATTTATAATCAGGAAAACATTCACTTTTTTTCAATTGCATATTTCTTCATTTGTATGAATAGGTTTATTAAGGGCAGTTCTGCCTAAAGGCAAAAAAATAGATACAAGTTTTAAAGTCTCTTTTAGGTGTATAGTTCTATGAATATCATTCTAGAATTTCATAGCTATAACAGGCTAAAGAAAATAAATATCTGTAAAGGAAGTAATGAAAACATGGCTAACAGTGGTTTATTTCTGGTTCAAAGCATAGTTATAATATAGAGGAAAATATAGCTTTTTATTTTAACTGACACATTTTTGAAAATGTAATAATATAAACTGAACTAGAATAATAACTTAAATAGTATTTTACAAAGCACTTTCATCCCCATTATTTTTATAGTCTTACATAAAGTGCAATACTGATGCACAAGTGGCTATAATACCTTTAATTTGCCTCCCCCACTTTGATTTTAGGATAATCAAGATCATGAAAATACAATAGTTAAAAAAAAAAATCTTAGTGCAGATGTCATTGTGACAGTTACTCTACAGAATAATATGTCTCAAACATAAACCTGAGCTGTGAGAGTATATTTTCTGATATCAATAGCATGGAAGTAGACATACATCATGGGACAGGCAGCCCAGCAAAATGAAGAACAAAGAGGGAAAGACAATAGCATAACTTGGAGGATACTGTCAGTAGACACATGTGAATTGCAGAGACAGTGCAGGATTATACTTCCCTATGCAACAATTCTGTAAGAGGCTGGTGGCTGAGGCCATTCCTTGTCACAAACCCCAGAAAGCAAGTTTTCCGGGGCTTCCATATCCTAAAACATAAATGTGAATCTAAGAGCGATAAAATATGGGGTCGAATATTTTTAACATGCTGCAGACATTGATAAGAGTTAGTTTTAAAATGCAGATAAGCCTTGTGGAAGCACGCAAGCACTGGGGTGGAGTAGGGAATGTCTGGGCAGGGAGGGAAAACGGTCACAGGGTTCAGTAACAAAACATAGCTGACCGGTTTCCCAAAGACGGGGCAGGGGGCTGATGTGGCAGGGCTCGTCCCCCTGAATGAATACAGAGGCTGTATGCCTGGCTGGGGTTCTCTGGGGTGAGAGGAATCACAGAGAGCAAGCAGGAGTGTTCTGCAGCCAGGCTGAGGCCCAGGACGGATCTAAGGGGAGGCAGCAGGGCTCTGCTGGTGCCCAGGACCCAACGCAGTGAATCCTGCCAGAGCGGTGCTGCCCAAGACTCCCGCCAGACCTGACTTTTGAGCTCAGGGCACCAGCTTTGCGTGGGCCAGGCAGATATCCAGGAAAAATACAGTATGTACCGAAGTTGCCAGAACAGGGACCAAGACGGATTTAGAATCTTACTAGCCAGACCAGATAACTGGCACTTGAGTGAGGAGTCCAATGACTAGGATGGGACAAGGAAGGACGCCAACTCAGAGACCGTGTGGTGAGAGGAGGGGCACTGCTTCTTAGTCTGTCCAATAAGGAGCTTCACACTGATTTCCCATTGAGGGCCTTTGTCCCTGCAGCCCAAAGCAGGGACAGCAGTGGCGCTGAGCCTCCAACAGCGTCAGTGGGCCAGTGCCCCTGGCAGGTGTAATCCACTGTCAGGCGAGCTGGAACCAGAAGCCCGGGGATTGGTCCTGGGGACTAAATAGAAAAAAATCTCATTCTCCCAGACACTGGAAGAGACTTAATAACAATGGTGGTTTAAACAAGGAATAGTGGGTGGAGACAGAGTTGAACAGGAAGATAAAGCATCTTCTGAATAGTTGTATCTGGACGGGGCTGCTAACACTTGAATATCTGAGGGACTTTGGGGAAGCGGGAGAGGTGGAGATTGCAGTCATCCTGGGATAAAACCTTTGTGCAAAGCAAACCAGTCAACATAGTCTCTTCCTGTGATGTTCCTTCATCAGAGGCACATTCTACTCCCACGCCCCTTTCATGGAGAAGTATTCAGTGTGTGTAGCATATCCAAATAGGCTGACTGTGCTGGAGAAGCAGTGAGGAGAGGGGTGCAGGCAGAAAACACTAGGGAAAAGCCTCGGCCCTGAAGTTGGCTCTCTGCTGGGAGGATCTCACCACTCCACAGGCCTCTGGGAGCTGCCCCCTAGCCTGTGTGTCTCTCCCTGTGTCCTCACAACGCTCAGGCCGACCCTCCGAGCCCTCACTACCGCTTCCCCAAAACACAGACACTTGCCTCACCCCGCGACCAGGGCTCAGTGGGCTGTTGGTGATATCCTGGGACACTTACTCGTGGTGGGCAGGGAGAGATATGATACAGAGGCCTGCATGAATCCTTTGAAGCCCAGTGACGGGCTTGTAAGAGAACAGGACACTGACGGAGCTCAAACAGCGGCGGCACCGTGGCAGCGAAGGGCATCCCCTGGCAGTCCTGCAGAGGTCTTCTCACGGATGCCATGGGGAGCCGATCGGTACTGAGTGAGGTTGTCAACATCAACAGCTGGCGGTGCCCAGGAAACCCGGCGGGGGTGGGAAACACAGCCCCATCTGCAGGAATGAGTGGCAGCTCGGAGGCCAGGTGTGTGTGGAGAGAGCTGAACCTCTGCAAAACGTCCCTGGCTGCCAAGAGGGGACAGGACCACCCAGCGATTCTTCCAGGGGAGAAAAAGAGGTTCCGTGATTGCACTGAGAGGAACTGCAAACCAGAGGCTGTGTTTAACATGATCTTTGAAGTGGTCATCCATGGATTGTCCCTGGCCAGTCTGCTAAGGCCTTGAAGAATGGATTACATAGACTTGAAGCTGAAATAATGGGCTTTTGTTGCCACATGAAAGTAATTTGAGTTGTTTAATACTTTTCCTTATTGATAAGCCACTATTTTAAAACTATTACATGCTCATCATTATGATAGGAGATGATACATTTATGAAATACTTCACTATCCCCCATTTTTAGGCAAGAAAATTGACATTCAGAAAGACTAAGTGAAACTCAAACCCAGGTTTTCCCCACTATTCCCCCACCCTTTTTCTTTTACTGTTACCTTGTAAAACATGGTGTCTCAACTACCCTGACTAGTCTTGAAAACTGCTCCTTGATTCACTTTGTTGCTGATCCATTTATCTTTAGTTCATTCAGACGGATTGCATTTCTAAATGGTCCCTACCAAAAACAAGCTGATAAAAATGTATGGAGGCATTACCATTTGGTTTAAGTTTATCTACTTATGACTCAACCCCACAAAGATAATTGCAGAATGAGATGTTAGACTGGCTTGCCTAAGCAAAGTTTCAGTGCTTTTGTTTTAAAGATCAACAAAAGGAAAAATACCGAGCAAAGACAGGGGGTTTGCAACATGTACTGAAAGCTGGACCGACTCAGTAGCTTACTTAGCTTCTTTGTGTTCTAAAAATAAATAAACATCTCAAAGACAGTGGTATTTTCCTTGCTCTTTCCCATTACACTTTATTCCTTAAGCTTTCATTTTTATTTGTTTATTTAGGTATGTACTTGCAGGGATAATGTCAAAAGACAGCCATAAGAGTGTTAACTTTGATATTTGAAATGTATTATTAATAAGAGTTGATGAATAAATCATGAATAGCAAGATGAACATGAATATTTTTGAATCAACAAAATTGGTTTGAGCAGAGGTTAGAGTGGTGGTGTGTGCCATGGGCGACATTCTTCAAATTTTACTAAGGCCAAAGGGTCATGTAAAACCAGAAAAATGTATCTGGAAATTTAAAACCATTTCAAATAAGTATTCTGTTGTCTTTCTGGAAAAAAAAGAAGAACTTGTGGAGAAATAAAAGCGATCTATAAGTAGCCTCACTGCTACCCTCTCTCAATGATCATTTTAGCATTTAAAAGAAATTTCCTCCTTACCTCTTGTATTTTAATTTGCAAAATGACAAGTCAGGTAGGCTAGAGAAGAATTACTAAGGAAAATCATAGTGCTTCTTGGAATTCATCATTGTTTCTTGTTTGAAAGAAATACAGATGAATATTATTGTTTTCTTTTATCTTACTAAAAAATGATGCTGGCAGAATTGTTTTAAGAAAGCATTGTTGGCTTTCATGTTAATTTTTTCTCTAACATTTATGTTTAGGGATTCCTCTCTCTCTATATATAGCATTGATTAACTCTCAAATTACATTTATATAACACAGCATTGGTTTTTTTATTTGGTTCTGTACTTTTGCATTAATAATGCATGTCATTATTTGCACACAGAATTTTCCATTCCTAGGAAGATGCATTTGGTCAGGGGACTTTAAGGTTACCTCTGTACTAATACTCTCCCTAATGCATAGCTCTGAGCATTTGCACTTTTATTCTGGGAGGCCCCTGAGCAAAGGTGTCTTGCTACTTCCTCTCTAAGCAGATTATCTTTTCAAACTCTGTCTTAGTCTTTTCAGACTAAGATAAGAAAATATCATAGATCATGTGGCTTATAAACAATAGACATTTGTTTCTCTGGAAGCTGGAGAGTCCAAGATTAAAGCATTGGCAGATGCAGTGTCTGGGAGAGCCTTTTCCCAGGTTCAGAGAGGGTCATCATTTCACTGTGTCCTCTCGTGGTGGAAGGGGCCAGGGATCTCTGGGGTCTCTTTTGTAAGGACACCAATAATCCCATTCATGAAGACTCTAACCTCGTGATACAGGCACCTCCCAAAGGCCTCACCTCCAATACCCTCACATTGGAAATTAGGTTTCCATGTATAACTCTTTTTGGTGGAGGAGGGAGGCACAGACATTCAGTCTATAGCAAACTGACAGCTGATTTTGATTATTTGACAATAAGTAGAGACCCAATTGCAGCACCTGTTTTGGAGAGGGAGGGGTGGGGTGGAATCTACTCTTTACCTTTGAAGTAAATGACCTGGATATTTCTAGACAAGTTCATCATAACCTAAGTTTCCTACCATGAGAAAGAATGTCTTTTCATAGTAAATGAAATTGAGATTTTTTTGATGCATTTATTTCTTTAATTAATTTTTAAAGCTATTTTTCTCTATAGTATATAAGCTTCACAACAGTTGAGGGTATTTGTATTTTAAGAGACTGAAAATAATCTAAGCAAGCACTATATTGCTTTCCTCTTTCTTTTGGCATGGTTGGAAGTGTTATTATACCATGTTTATTATTATGTGTTTAGAAGTCATTTAAAATGTATAACCAGAGGGAACTTGTATTCCTATATTCATTACAGTCGAATAGGTTCTAATTGAAAACGAGTCTAAGTTTTTTAAAAAGGGAAACTATTGACTCATTATAACACTGTAAGATATAGTAAACTCATTGGGAAGTAGATTTGTGTTGTCTTTTATGAGTTCCATCAGATAGTAAAAAAAAAAATCATCTGAGAAAGATTGCTTGTAAAGACTGAATCTGAAAACAAAGGTAATGTAAAAAAGTTATTGGAGAAATAAGTCATTGCTCTCATTAGAGGAGAAAAAAAAAGACCCATCTGAATAAACAAGAGGCAGACAAGGCCTTCACAGTGGTATACCACTTGTATGATCAGAGTAACAGGGAACTGGATTCTTCATATGACAGTGGTCCTCCTCTCTCCCTCCCCCTATAGTTATGTGGCTAGTCCTAGGCTCCACCGCATTTCCCAGCTTCCGCAATCAGAAACAACATCCTACTTTTCCCCCAAACCTGAACCTCTCCTTCTTCCCTGTACCATATTTGCTGGCTAATTTTTCCCTTCTTAATGTCTACCAGATGAATATGGTCTGACAGATTATTTATATCAATCTGATGACCTTCTAGGGCCGCTGTAAAAGCATGGTTAAAAATGAGAGCAGGTTATTAAACAATTAAAAATTACTAAATACTTTCCCAAGGGAAAGTGTTGATAACTACTTTAAGTTATATTACTGCATATTGGGGATAACTCCTTTCCTTATAATCCTGAATTTCAAGAAGATCATAACAAACAAGTGACTATAAATCTTCGATAGCATTTTTATGTGTTTTGCCTCTCACAGTGTAGCTGCCATGGAAACGATGACAATGGCTAAATTCAGCTAGAAATATTTGCTGTTATATATGCCACATGTCACATATGGTTCTTCCCTTCCTTCAAAGCAGGAGAGAGGTAACCTGAAGACTGGGCAACATTCTAAAGACACTGTAATGCACTCATGTTCATTGTAAAGGACATGTCTTGAGATTTTGCTGTATGTTGGACCTTATTATCTTCATTTTTAAGACAAGGAAACTGACGTTATGAGAAGTCAAATAACTTTTCTAAGGGCCACATAGGTAAGATTCAAATTGGGACCTGTCTGATATCAGAGTCTTCCCTGCTATAGGGCCTCCAATCAGTGACTCTACGTGCATCTTCGCTTCCCTCATGGCCCACTTCTTTCTCAATATTCCTAAATGGCTATCACCTTTTTGAGTCCACAGAAATAGTCTTATTTAAAAACCTAAAGTTGTTTTAGCAAGTTTTTGATTTTTCAGTCCTCTGAGGTTCTAGTTACATCTTACACAACTTTCAATTCTCAGAAATATGACATATTACATAAATTGAGAAAATTTTGCTATAAACACCTATTATTACTGAAAAGGAACAGTTAATACATAGCTGATTCACAAGTGATATCTGCAGGAGACAAAAATAAGTAGTTTGTTTAGGAGATGTGGGTGCTACAGTCCTGGGGAGGGAATGCAGGTGTGGCAGGAAAATGTGCTTTCCTAGATCCAGGAGTATGGATATAAGTGCCCTCAAGGGGTGATACCTTAGGCTCTGGCTGGGCTCATGCAAAATACAAAGTTAGAATCAATAAATCTGCATGAATTCAGGACCCTCAAAAGCTATGTTCTTAGTGAAAGTAAGAACTATTTATTTTTTTAAAGGCCAACTCCCCTGTAGCACATGGAGTCAACAAAGAAGCCTGTCAGTTTGGATCCTAAGTGGAAGGAAATGGTCTCTCTGCTGAGTATCTGTAACCTTATTCAAGCTCTCACTCTGGTTTAGGATTTGAATTTATATGAGGGTTTGGAACCATTTTCCTTAAAGGAAATGTAAATATTATCAGCGTTAAGGGTCATACAGTCTCTGTTGCAGCTATTCACCTCTGCCATTATAGAATGAAGGCTGCTGTAGGAAAGGTAAACAAATGGGCTTGTTTGTGTTTCAATAAAACTTTATTTACAAGAGGTGAGGGAGGACGTAAAGGGTAAAAGGGGTCAAATACATGGGGACATAAGAAGAATAGATTTGGGGTAGTGAATATATAATAGAATATACAGATGTTGTATTATAAAGTGTACAATTGAAATTTACGTGATGTTATTAACCAAAGTTACCCAAATAAACTTAACAAGCCAATTAAAAACTGGACAAAGGACTTGAATAGACACTTCTCCAAAGAGGACATACACATGGCCAATAGACATATGAGATGATGCTCAATGTCACTAATCATCAAAGAAATGCAAATGAAAACCACAATGAGATAACACCTCACACCTTTCAGAATGACTACTATTAATAAAAAGAAATTTAACTGTGTTTACAAAAGAAGATGGTGGTTTGCTGAATGCTAATTTATACAGTCTGCTTGGTCCAACAAAAAACTGACATAAAAATTGATGCTGTCCAGTTGATGACCCTAAGGCTCTTGAAAGAAGCAAACATAAAGATTGTTCTGAAGGGATCACTGTATTAGTTCAGGCTGTGAGGGATGCCCTTGATGGCAATGAACACACTTTCCTGAATACAGAGCCCACAAGAAAACAGTTCACCACGTCTGAGAGTCAGCAGATACAATAATCAAGATGACTAGGTTTCCTGAGACCCTCGGATAATGGAACTATTAGATAAGGACTATAAAATAAACATAATATGATTAAGGGCATAAAAGCAAGACTCTAAAATACAAGAAAATAGTAAGAGGCCAGGAAAAACCAACAAGTAAACTTGAAAAAATAATTGAATAGAACTTCTATAAATGAAGAACAAAAGTCACTGAAGTGAAACATCAATAGAGAAGTTAAAGAGCAAAAGTGAGCCTTAATAACTTGTAAGTAGGTCTGAGGAGATTACCCATACTATATTACTTGGAGAGATGAAAAGATGGAAAATATAAGAGAGGTAAATTGGATGAAGAAGAAAATAAAAAGATCTAACTTAAAACTACCCTTATACAACTTATGGGTCTCTTGAGAAAGAGAATCAAGAGAATGGGAGAAATGAAATACTGAAAGCTATAATACTTTAAAAATGTTTAGAATTGCTAAAAGACATAATCCTCAGATTCATGATTCACAATGAGCCTTAAAGAAAAGAGTTTAAGACTAATTAGTGAAAAGACAAATTACTGACAAAGGAATGACCATTCCATTGGAATGACAACAGACTCCTTAACATTAATAGCAGAAGCAAAGGCGGTGAATAATTTTAAAGTATGAAAAAAAAAGTCTATGTCAGAACTCTATACCCAGTTAAATAATCATCTGAGGGTAAGAAAAAAATAAATATTTTAGACTAGTGTTTCATACCACTGATTATCCTATCCTTCTTAAAGCTCCCTCTTCTTCTTTCCTTCTACCTTCCTGATTATCCATTTCTTCTTAGTCACGATGTCTCTGTTCTTTCCAACCAAACTGTAAACATTCCAAGAAAACTTATTTTTGGCTCTCTGTCCTTCTTCATCATTTACCCTCAAGTCTCAGTTCTTTGTGACTCACAGATTCATGTTCCTTTTGCCCATATCTCACCAAAACTCTAGTCCTGGGTCATAAGGCAACAGAAAACATTCACATGATTGTGTGACTAAAAGTGTTTCAAGTTGCCTCCAGGGGCAAAATTGAGTATCTTTTCCAATGTCTCTATGTCTTTCAATGCCATCATCAGTTCCCAGTTACCTAACATTAAAGCTTGGGCATCATTGTCCCACTTTTCCTCAATTCTCATAACCAATCTGTTATTATGACTTATTATATGTATTCAAAATACTTATTTGTTGTCATTATAACATCACTTAATTTAAGTATTTTGTCTCTATATTCATAAAGTGGTCAAGAGCTTCCTCCAGGACCTACTGGATTCCAGTCTTCATCTCTTCCGACCCACTCTGAAGACTGTTGCCAGGTTACTGATACTTTCTTCATGGTAATCACCTCCCTTGGCTCTTTATTCTTCGTAAGTAAAAATTCAGCTTTATCACATTAGCATTGAAATGCCCTGATGTCCTGGACTTGTAGACTGAACTCAGTTTATCAGTTTCATAATTCCCCTTAGCTACTTCCACATCTTATTCGGTACCGTTTTGTTTTTTCTTCCTTATCTATATTTTTGTTTCAGGTCTTATATCTCATTGCCTCAGAACCTTGTTTTGCACTGTGTCAAGACTGAGATGTTATTATATAACTGTATGAGCGCTCCTGAGTGACATACATTATAAGTAACACGGGACTTTATAGGGACTCTGTGTGTGTGGATGTGTGTGTGTGTTCCACATCTTGATGATAGCTTGAACTTGACAGATGGCTCTAACAGGGGGGACTTCAGGAAACTTGGTAGACTAAGGGAGCGGATGTTCTGAAAAAGGAGCAGCCTCAAGTCACATCAGTAGAGGCTATCTCTTTTTCTTGGCTGACCTGGGCTTTATGGCTCAGTTTCCCAACTAGATTAAAGTTCCTTCATGATTAAAAACAATAGCAATACTATCCTTCATTGCTTTTGTGTCTTCTTCCTCTTCTCTATATCCAATTCTGGGTACATAGAAGGTGCTTAATAAGTGCTGGTTGAATAAATAACTGAGCAGCACTTGTGAGTATTATCATACAACTTGGTGACTCTTCCACTTGAACTGAAGTAGATCCTTTGGGAGCCATCTCTTCAGGGTTAATGATGTAAACCTCTGAGCAGACCTTTTGCTTCCTAGGTTCCATCCTGTGTTGGTCTCTCCTAGAATGCATGTCCTTCTAATACAAATTTAAATTCTAGAGCCTCTTCCACATTCTCTTGAGATGCTTTTGAAATCAGGCAATGGCAGACATCTTGAGGAAAGGCGGGTTTATGTTTTTCACTTATTTTCTATCACACATTGATATACCTTGATGTGATATCAGCCTTTTCCTCATATTCTTTAGAAGCTCATTTTTATCCATGTAAGCATAATAGGTAGACTTTTCTTCAGTTTTTAAAAATTCTCTATGAAGCAAATACCCAAGATGCTTAAAAAAAATGTAACATTCTTGATTAGCCTTTTAAATATCGTCTGCATTTTGTTAGACTCTGAGATTCGCAGGTGTGGCCTCCACCTGTCTCTCGCAGTCTGCTGGAAACTTCGGAACCACAACAGCAGAGATTACCTGCTTAGTGCCTCAGAGAACAAAGCATGCAATATTTTAAGCACCATTAGTCTCAAAAGAGGCAATGATTGCTAACTTCTTTAAAGTACCAGTAAAGAGATGGTACTTTTGTTTTTAAAAACAATTCATCATGACAGAAGGACACAGATGAGGAAAAGCACAGATGGTTCTTGTTACAAACTACCCCTAACCTGACTCACCATGCCCTACAATAAATAGAATGCTTGTATGACAACTGAGAGGGAAAAAAATCATCAGAGATAATAAAAACCTACAATAGTTGTTTGTGCCATCAAATTGTTTAAAACCATAGTATAATGGTGAATACATTTATAATACAGTGAATATTGTGAAGTCAAAAGAAACTTTTGGCATAGTAAACATCAACAGTCATCAAGTATTTAATTGATTCATAGCTAATAAAGACACTGGCAAAAATCAAATGTAAATATGTTTATACATTTTTTAAGATGCACTCTAACATTACCATCATGTTGTCTGGTATAATGACCATTCCACTCTAACCTTATGTTACTTTAATAGTTCACTGAGCCTTGATCTACATGGGGAAAACTTTTCTGAATGATGATTAAGTTTTAATGCTACACGATCCTTGGACATTTTCAAATATAAAGATACGCATAGGGTTTGGAAGAATCTAAAATTATTAATGTCAACCAAATAATTGGTATGTGAATATCCTGCTAACTTTCTTGCTATTTCTTAGCTTCTTTATACTCAAGTCGTACTAGATTGTCATCAATAAGGCAGTATGTAATGTAATACAGTATATAAGAAAGGGTGCTCTAAAATCGAGACAGGCTTTTGATCACTTAAGTGTGCATATTCACATCATTGGAATTTCCAGTATTGTGCAGCTGACGAGGGATCAAACCCACAACTTAGTACGTGTCCTGACTGGGGATTGAACCCAAAACCTAGTATGTGTCCTGACTGGGAATCAAACCCTCATCCTTTTGGTGCCTGGGATGACTTTCCAACCAACTGAACCACACAACCTGGGCAGAATTTCCAGCATTTGAAAGATAGAATAATAACTGTGTGTCAGAGAGTACACATTTATGTGGCGATTATTCCTTTTCATGAATGTTTTAGAAAGGAGGAAGGGTTGCCAAGGGAGGGCTCATCTCCTAAGAGCTCCCCGTGGTGTGCTGTAACCGGTCCTCTGGAGCCCAGCCACGGCCCGGTGGTCAGCAGTGCTGATGAACGCTGCTGGCAACGCAGTTTTCAGAAAGAACAATCAAAACAGACCCCGTTTGTTGTCCTGTGGACTGGTTCCAAGAGGCATTTTTGTCTCTGGATGATCAAAGCGTGATCTGATAGGCTAAGAATGCAATGATTGATATAATTAGCCAATATTTTTTCAGCAAAAGAAGTTATTAGTGACCACATACTAACTCATTTGCATGCTAATGTTTTTGAGGAAAAAATGGAAAGGCGTTGAGGTTTAATTATTTTTTAATGTTAGAGCTATTTCTGGCGTTAGTTGTTGTTGGGGTAATGTAAAGGTGATTGTGCCTAGGTTACATCCTCAGAGAATCCCGTGAGGTGGCTGGTATAACCTGAGCATGGCTTCGAGCATCTCAGTTCAAGTTGCTCAGAGGGAGCTTCCGCTGAGGCTCTGAAGCCAACAAAGGGCAAGGGGAGGGGAGTAGCCTGGGATTTATAGATTCTATAATTTGTCCACAGGAAAGAAAAGATTCAAAACACCTGTCATGTCCCATGACCAAAAAGCAACACAGCTATTTCTATTAAACAAAACTCAACATAAGGCAGCAATGACAAACTTACCGTGAAAGAAAATGAAGCAAGTACCTGCACGTGGGCCCTTCCCAAGCCCTGAAAACGGATCCTGACAACGTGAGTCATTGCCTTCCTGTTAACATTAGCTACCTGAGAATTATTTTCTCTTTTGTCAGCATGAGGGAAGGAATTCTTTTTCTTTGTTGGCCCAATAGGAGAGAAGATTCCTACTTTCCAAACCGTGGGTTGTGGTAGGTGGTGGTTTGGGAACTAGGGGG
Source organism: Furipterus horrens (assembly GCF_987537825.1). NCBI lineage: Eukaryota > Metazoa > Chordata > Mammalia > Chiroptera > Furipteridae > Furipterus > Furipterus horrens. The sequence continues at coordinate 24,821,677 of NW_028327180.1, read as the reverse complement.
ATATTGCAGCATCCTGGGTTGCAGGTTGAAATGTCACTGTTTTCTCACAGGAACAGTAGGGAACTGGAGTTCTTTGGTGAAGTTCTTTGGTGGGGGTGGGGGTTTGGTAGGCTTGCAAGGCCTGCTAGAAACCCAGCCACCATTTAACTTTATAGGGATTAGACATTTACATAACTTATAATGTGATCACCACAATAAATCTAGTACCCACATGGCATCTTACATAGTTATTACAATATTACTGACTATATTCCCTCTGCTGTATTTTACATCCCATGACTATTTTTATAACTTGCAGTTTGTACTTTTTAATCTCCTTAATTTTTTTAATCCACCATTTTTAACACGGTTCCCCTAGCAATATTTCCTTCTAAGTTCCAAATGAATTCACAAATATTTGTTTTGAGAGTAAAAAACAAAACAAAACAGCAGTTGTTAGATTGAGGACAACTTGATTTGGATGTCTCCCTTGCTCATCTTCGCCTGGGGAATATTTTTTCTGATATTCCCCAACCCTCTTTAGTGGGTATTTCTTCATCTTTTCTTTTGTGGTGTTTTAAATACGTTCATTGTTAATCTCATCAATTCTTATGTCCATGTCCCAAGTTCTTCAGAGAACCACTGTACCAGTAATAGTATAAAAATTCTAAAACCTAAGTTAGAATTTTAGTGAAAAGATGTGCTTTGATAAGTGCAACAAAAAGTGGTGAGTTGTGTTGGCTTGCTACTTCTAAATGTAGGAAGGTACACCATTATTAATATTTATGGACCATTTCCTCTATTTTCAAGGGCTCTGTTAGCTAGGCTCACAGTGGTGCTGCCGGGGAAGTGGGTGACAAGTATTGTTAATACATAGCAAATTACTGTAATAGATGACATGCCCCATTTGTTATTTGTGCTGCCATTGTGTTTGGCTGGAATCCACACAGTATCACACTTAACGGAGAGAAAGTACTCAGTTTAGAAAAAACATATTTTCTTCTTTTATACTAACTAGCATTCCTTCAAGCTCTTTTCAACCATAAATAAATAAATAAATAAATGAAGTAAGATTCCACAATGAGTAGTAAAACCATAACACTGCTATTAATCATTCATACATAATTGTACTTGAAAATTTGAAAATGGAAAGAAATGAAAGCTCTCCCCTCTTTATGCACCCCATTATGTCATCTCTCCATTCAGTCATTTCCCCTCTAGGAAATAATCTGGAATAAGAATACGCCCCAAGTATGTCCTTGAGCAAAGGAAATTTCAGAAGAGGCTTTCTGAAGCCTCCTGATAATGAAAAGTCCCATTGAATTTAATGTATACATGGATCAGGACTTCTCTAGTGCATTTCTTGCCAATATCACTAGTTTGATGGGACTATGTCAAACTAAAAAGTTTTCCCACAGCAAAGGAAAACATCAACAAAATAAAAAGATATCCCACACAATGGGAGAATATATATATTTGCCAATACATCAGATAAGGGGGTAATAAACCAAAAATTTTTAAGTACTTACAAACCTCAACACCAAAAAAATGAACAACCCAATCAAAAAATGGGCAAAGGACCTGAATAGACACCTCTCCAAAGAGGACATACAAATGGCCAATAGACATATGAAAAGATGCTCAACGTCACTAATCAGCAAAATGAAAATTGAAACCACAGTGAGATATCACCTTACACCTGTCAGAATGGCTATCATCAATAGATCAACAAACAACAAGTGCTGGAGAGAATGTGGAGAAAGGGGGAACTGTAGTGCACTGTTGGTGGGAATGCAGACTGGTGCAGCCACTGTGGAAAGCAGTGTGGCGATATCTCAAAAAATTAAAAATAGATCTGCTTTCTTCTGGGGATATATTCAAAGAAACACAAAACACTAATTTGAAAGAGCATAAGCACCCCTTTGTTCATTGCTGCACTATTTATGATCACCAAAATATGGAAGCAGCCCAAGTGTCTATCAATATATAAGTGGATAAAACAACTATAGGACATTTACACAATGGAATTCTACTTGGCCGTAAAAAAGAAGAAAATTTTACACTTTGCAAGAGTGTGGATGGACCTGGAGAACATCATGCTAAGTGAAATAAGCCAGTCAGAGAAAGACAAATACCATATGATTTCACTCATGTGGAATCTAATGAACAAACTGAGCTAATAAGCAAAACAGAGACAGACTCACAGATGGAGAGCAGATGATAGCTAAGGTGGGGGAGGTTAGGGGGTGGAGGGATTGAGCAAAAAGGAAAAAGGACTCATGGACGTGGACAACATTGTGGTGATTGCTAGGGGAGGGGGGCATAAGGGGATTACATGGTAATGGAAAAAAATACAATAAAGATTAAATTAACAAAAAAGAATTTGTATCAATTAGGGGGTCAGGACAGGTAACATAAGACACTCATACTGGGTAATTTGAACAGATCTTAATAAAAGGACTATTTACGAAGATGTGAGCGGGATGCCAGGGAACCACAGTGATATAATTCTCTGGGGCTAGTAGGATCAAGGGCCCTACCTATCTGGGCCTTACCCATCTTAAGACTGGTCAAGAGATGCAGTACATTTCCTCTCACAGTGACCATTTTATGAAGGAATATGGGGAATAAATATTCCATATGTTGTTGTCCTCTAGCTCCCATCTCCTGCTCATGTACCCTATTGGCTGAACCTATCTAGAAGCCAGTGAACAAGGGAGTCCATTGATATAGTCCTTACTGACCAGCCCACCAGTACAGAGACCGGAGTGTAACAGGGTGGAAATCTGGAGGAACAAAGAGAAAATTTCCAGCACAGTCTTGCACACATACACACACTCACTTAATATGATAGAAACAACCATGCAATTGAATAGCTATTAAACGTTATTATATATTATGTAATATATAATAATTATAATATATTGCACAATATGTTATCATTATAATGTACTATTATGTACTGCATATATTGCCTGAAAGAAATTCAAAGAGACAGTATGGTGTAATGAAAGCTTGTAGAGGCAAGGTAACTTGGATTGGGATCTGTGCTCTAATCTTGGTTACTTCAACTTTGTACCTGCCAACATCGGATAGGCCAGGAGCAGTTATATCTGCAGACTAGATATGTCAAAGCCCAATATTCTACAACTTCCACTATACCTAAGTCAGCCACATTCAAGTGATTAGATCTAATTAAAATAGTGATATGGCTATCAAGCAGAATATAATTTGACTCATTCAGTTTTAAAGTTCTAAAATCTTTTGGGTGTTTTGTAGTGTTTTGGGTTTGCAGTTATGAACATCATGATCACTAGAAAATGTTGAAAATTCTGCTTAACTATTTATAACAGAAAAAAAAAACCTTGTTATGGGACAAATTTTTCTTATGTAGTCAGAAAGTTTTGCCATTAATTAGGCCTTTAAATCAATAGTTGGCTTCTAGTTTCTTTTAAGGAATGCATGATGATGATAATGATGATGATGATGATAATGGTGATGATGATGATGATGATGATGTCATTTATGGAACACTATGTCTTCACACAATTAATTTTTCTAACAACTCTGACTCAGTTACTACAATCCCTATTTATAGATAAATAGCCTGCAGCTCAGAGAGGGTTAATAAAACAAGGTCATACTTCTAATAAGCATTAAAACCCATTTTCAAATTCTGGTCTGTCTGGTTCCAATTCTTGTCCTGATGGCTTATAGACTCTCAAGAGATTGCTCTTCTGACCTGTTGTTTTAATTCTGGGTGAATGCTTTAATTTTAGATTATTATGAAACAGCAAACTATAGTTCATTTCACAGTTATTTCTGATTATTTTTGTAATTGTTCTATTTTTATTAGTTGAAATATACAAATTCTGATTTCTAGAATGTTAATGGAACAAATAGTATATTAAGAAAAATTTCTTTTAAAAATAAGCATTATTTTCCCTCACAAGTTAATATCTTTCATTATTTAAAACATAAAAAAAATTGGAGTAAAATCCAGATGCCCATAAAAAAGATGTCATATAAATAATAATAAACACTTTAAACAGTTTTTCTTTCAATTAATTTTTCTATTAGGAGGATATTTTGTGTGTGTTGGGGGGATGGGGGTTATTTCTTTGTTTTTTGACCCAAAGTTTGAGTTCTGTATCAGTTTTTTATAAATTATCCTCATTATTTAATAAGCTTAAATACTATTTCAATCAAGCTATATTAAGAATATACAATCTAAATATTTTTCAGTTTTAAGATTTACCTAAATATAATTTCTTATATTAAAACAGACCTCATTATACTCAGAAGACAAAGTTCACTCACTGCATAACACATTTAAGACTTTATATTCAAGCATGGTATAAAGAGATCTTTAATTACCTAGATAAAACCTCTTAAATAACAGAGTGATAGTGATTAACATCTGGGGGGTGGGGGTGTGGAAAATCCAGAGGCTCCAATTTAATGGAACAAAGCATCAGCCTCTCAAGTAAACTAATGAAACTTGGATATGCAAAACAGTGCTATTGTGGTAGCAAGCAGGTGGCAGTTTCATTTTCTCATTAATTTACTAAAGAGAGGATATAATCAGGAGTCTCAAGTCCATAATATATGACAAAGAAAAAAAAGTCAAGTTATCTCTAAAAGTAGTATTTGAACATATCATAATTAAAATGCCAAAGCTTAAATACAAAGAGAGATTCTTACGAACAGCAAGAGAAAAGCAGTTACCGACAAGGGAGCTGATTTCTCAAAAGAAACTTGGTAGGCTAGAAGGGATTGACAAGAAATACTCAAAGTGATGAAAAGCAAGGACATACAACCTAGATTACACTGCCCAGCAAAGCAATCATTTAGGATGGAAGGGCAGATAAAGTGCTTCCCACATAAGAGAAAACTAAAGGAGTTCATCATCACCAAACCAGTATTATGTGAAATGTTGAAGGGCCTTCTTTAAGAAGATCAAAAATATGAACAGTTAAATGGCAATAAATTCATTATCCATCAACAATTGAATCTAAACAAACAAACAAACAAGCAGAACAGAAAAATATCTTAGATATAGAGAACGTTTTAATGGTAGCTATATAGGAGGGGGTTTGGAGAGATAGGGAAAAAGGTGGAGGGGCTAAGAAGTGCAAATTGATAGGCACAGAATAGTCATGGGGATGTAAAATACAGTTTAGGAAACATAGTAGCCAAAGAACATATATGCATGACCCATGGACGTGGACAACAGTGTGGGGCGTGCCTGAGGGAGTGGGGAACTGTATGGGGAGAGGCAGGGGGAAAATTTGGACAACTGTAATAGCATAAACAATAAAAGGTAATTTAATTTAAAAATAAAAGAAATAGTATTTGAACAGGGGTGGGGAACAGTAAGGTAGGGGGAGACAGGCCTAGTGAAACAGGTATTTTCAAGTTAAATCTAATCTCTTTTTATTTTAGTTTTTGTTTTTGATTCAAAATTTAACCAGTAAGTAGAGGGGATGGGGAACTAAATAAACAGAACAGAAATCATCTTTGTTAAGAAGTTTTCAGTGTATTATATGCTTTATTTCATGATTCCTGTGTAGCCAGGAACACCAGGCTGCTCTGAAATCCCAGAACAGTGCCTGGCCTGTAGTAGGTCCCACCGAACTGTCCATGACTAAATGAATTTATTATCCTGAGCGAGCAGCAGGAGTCCAGATTAGAACATGATGACACCGGTTCTACATCAACTATTTGATTTTCAGGGCGATGGGAGCAGAGAGTTCCCGCTGGTGTTGTAATTGCTCTGTCCCAAATACAAATAGTGTGCCAGTTGGTGAACGGTGGGGATTTTATGACTTATTTCCTATAAAATGCAAATACCTGTGGTGGAAGTACTTAGTTAAGCTGGTCAGTATTTTTTATCTTAGACTGAATGAGTTTTTGAGAACTTTTCCTAAGCCTGGTAGTATTTAGCGGAGATTGGATAAGGCTGTGGAGGCAAATAAAACTTGAGGATTGTATGGGTAGGACACCATGGGAAAGACTGGAGGTGAAAAGACAAACTTTCTCACTTTCCCTGTGGAGATGGAGCTGGTCATAACAACACACAAACATGACTTAGTTACTAGATCGGTATTTCCAATTGATAAAACAAGTTGTCATCTAAAATCCAACTGGACACAATGAAACATATTGATTTCTACTCAAGAAGATGGTATTTTTGTGGTTGCTGTTTGGTTGGTAAATTGGATGGTTTTACCAGTCAGACCTCTACCATGTATTTAAAGCACAAGTTTTGGAATACTGACTGTTATTTTAGGTTCTGCTTTAATTTGGTGTTCTATACAAGTCAATGCATGACAATTGTCCTATTTCTATTTCTGTGTCTATATCTAACTATCTATACATCCTTTTAAAGTATATTTTATTGATCACGCTATTACAGTTGTCCTAATCCCCCCCCCTTTTCACCCCAGTACCCCTTTTCCCTTCATCAGTTGCCCCTCTTGGTTTATGTCCACAGATTGTGAGTATGAGTTCTTTCGCTTCTACCTTTTCTTTACTATTCTTAACATTCCCCTGTCTATTTTGTCCCTTCCAATTATGCTTCTTAATCCCTGCACCATTTCCCCAATTCTCCCCTTCTCCCTCCCAGCTGATAACCCTCCAAATGATCTCCATACCTATTATTCTGTTCCTGTTCTGGTTGTTTGCTTAGTTTGTTTGGTTGCACATATATATTTTTAGATTCAGTTGTTGATAGTTACAAATTTGTTGCTTTTTTAATGTTTATAGTTTTGATCTTCTTTTTTTAAAATAATTCCCTTTAACATTTCAGGTAATAATGGCTTGGTGATGATGAACTCCTTTAGATTTACCTTGTCTGGGAAGCCCTTTATCTGCCTTTCCATTCTAAATGATAGCTTTGCTGGATAAAGGAAACTACGTTGTAGGTCCTTGCTTTTCATCACTTTGAATATTTCTTGCCAGTCCTGTCATGCCTGCAAAGTTTCTTTTGAGAAATCAACAGATAGTCTTATGGGAACTCCTTTGTAGGTAACTCTTCTCTTGCTGCTTTTAAGATTCTCTCTTTACCTTTAACCTTTGGAATTTTAATTATGATGTGTTTTGGTGTGGTCCTCTTTGGGTCCAACTTCTTTGGGACTCTCTGTGCCTCCTAGACGTGTATGTCTACTTCCTTTGCCAAATTAGGGAAGTTTTCTTTCATTATTTTTTAAATACGTTTTCAATTTCTTGCTTTTCTTCTCCTTCTGGCACTCCTATGATTCTGTTGTTGGTATGTTTAAAGTTGCCTCAGAGGTTCCTAAGCCTATTCTTATTTTTTTGAATTCTTTTTCGTTCCTTGTGTTCCAATTGCTGGGTTGATTCTTGGCTTCCTCCTCTTCATTGTTGGTTCCAAGTAGATTTTTCTTTATTTCACTTAGTGTTACCTTCATTTCTTCCCCTATGTTTTTGCTGTACTCACTGAGTTCTTTGAGCATCCTGATCACCAGTGTTTTGAGCTCCCCATCTGATAGGTGGGCTATCTTTGTTTTGTTTAGTTCTTTTTTTCTGGAGTTTTGTTCTGTTCTTTCATTTGGTCCATATTTCTTTGTCTCCTCAATTTGGCAACCTCCCCATGTTTGTTTCTGTGTATTAGGTAGAGCTGCTTTAACTCCCTGTCTTATGAGCATGGCCAATGTAAAAAAGGCATCTGTAAATTCTGTGGGGCGGAGCCTTAGGTAATTGCCAGGGCAGGTCCACCTGCTTCACCGCTTTGTGGCTGTGTGTTGGGGCAGAGCTTGGAGAGGGGCCAATGTCACTGCCTGGCTTCTGGAGGTTTGCCTGGCACTCACCCCATTTTCAGTCACTTCACCCACTTCCTGTATGTGATTGACACCCTTCTGGGTGCTGCTGCCCTGGTGGTAAAATCCAGACTGGATGAGTTTGTATACATTCTAAATCTATAAGGGCCCTTTAAGTGGTGAAAATCCAGCAGTTTCTTCTGCCACCCCAGACCGCACTGGATTTTACAGCCGGATGTAATGGAGATTTATCTTCCCAATGTTGGAACCCTGGGCTGTGTGGTCTGGCCTGAAGCTGGGATTGCTCACTCCCAGGGTATCCCTCCCAATTTTTATCCACCACACGTGAATGTGGGGCCACCCATTGTGCCTCCACCACTGCCTCTCTTTGCCATACAGCCTCTCTGCCCATCTCCATGACTCTACCCCTCCTACCCATTTGGATGAATGTGGCTTCTTTAAATCCTTGGTTGTTGGACTTCCCTACAGCTTGATTTTCTGACAGTTCTGGGTGTTATTTGTTTTGAGATCTGGTTGTAATCATTTTTATGGTTGTGTGAGGAAGTGAAGCCTGTCCATCTATGCCTTCATTTTGACTGGAAGTCTCTATACAGAATCTTTTCTTTTCTTTTCTTTTCTTTTTAACAAAATTGGGATATCATTGTAAATTCAAGTTTGGAGTCTACATTTTTTCTCACTAAATATAATATGTTACTAAATAACCTTGAACATATGATTATAATTGCTGCATATTATTCTATTTTATTGCTTTAACACAATTGATTTAATAAACCCTTTTTTATAGAATATTTAGAGTGTTACCACTTTTAAAATTATTATAAATAGTGCTGCAAATAAATCTTGATTAATTACTACTAATCAATTTCTGGAAATAAAATGATGCATTGAGAAGGATTTGAAATTTAAGGTCCATATAATGTTGGAATCGTGATTTTTTTCCATCTCTTCTAACAAATCCCCATTGAGACTCAACACTTGGTCATTTAATGTACCTGGTTTACATGAGCATTCTTTAAAAGTTGTGCTTCTACTGTAACTGAGGAGAAAAAACTATAAAAAAATGAAGCAGAAGAAAGGATAATCTAACTTTGATGATTCACCTTCTCTCTGTGTATGTGTATGTGTGTGTGACAGAGAGAGAGAGAGAGAGAGAGAGAGAGAGAGAGAGAGAAAGAGAGAGAGAGAGAGAGAGAGAGAGATGTGTTTTGTTTTATTTTTGTGCCTGAGTAAATGGTAGGATGGTTGACCAAATACGAGTTCGGCAAATATGAAGGGACTCAAGACTGGTCTTGGAAAGTTAGGAGCAATATTTGGTAATTAGCTGTAAGCACTGCAACATTATCTGCAATAAGTAATGTACAATTTTTAGTCAAAAATATTTTAATAACATTTTCATATATGTAAGTAATCTTATTGGTGGCCGTGGGAAGGGCACAAGGTATTAGACCGATGGGGTCAGACCAGATTGGACATTGGTTCAGCAACCTTAGTACTTAATTTCTGGCTAGGAAAGAATTCAGAGCCAAGACTCAAACTATAAGTGGCTTGTTTATTTAGAAAGTCACAGAGGTAGAAAAAGTGAGTGGTAGAAGGAATGGCAGGCTCAAGAAAAAAGTTACAGAAGCAAATGAAGGAGCCCTTGGAGCTTAGGAGAGAGGAAAGTAAAGGTAACAAGCTTGTGGCATAGGGAAGAACAGGGGGCCAGAAAAGGAGTGGGCTGGGTCCTCTGTCCTAAGGGCTTTTAAGGGTAGAGATTTTACGGGAGGTCCTGGGGAAGGATCTCAATAGTATATTCATCAGCTGTCCAGGTGTGTCTTTTCAGGTTTGTGGTCTTCACTGATTGGTCAGCGCTAGGACAGGGAGTCATTAGTCAATGCAGTTGATCTGTGCATCACCTGCCCAGTTTTGCTGCTTTTCTGGGCCTGAAGCTGAAATACAACTGAAACCCAAATTATTTTTTTTAATAATCCTCACCTGAGAATACGTTTATTAATTTTGTAGCAAGAGGAAGGGAGAGAGAGAAATATCAATGGGAGAGAGAAACATCAATCACTTTTGATTGCCTCCTGTATGTGCCTCCAACTGGAAATGAACTCACAGCCTTTTGGTGTACGTATAGGATGATGCTCCAGCCAGCCGAACCACTGGGTCAGAACTTCCTTGTCCTGGGGTCTTCATGCTTAAGGGCTGTTTTCTAGCTGCCTTCTTGGTTCCTCCTCTAAGGGGGTTTAACCGGATTGACTAACATCATGCCTGGGGTGGAAAGGTCAGGGGAGGGTCCAAACCACATGACCAGTGAGTGATATGAAAGGTCAGGGGAGGGTCTAAACCACATGACCAGCAATATGTTAGGGGAGGAAAGGTTACCCTGGGGGTGAGGTCCTTGTTTTCCCAGTTTTGCCTGTTGTGACTGCCTACCACAATGGCATTATAATCAGAAAACTAGGTTGGAAGAACAATTCTGACTGTTAAACTGGCAGGTAAATAATCAATTCAATTCAACAGCTTAAGTGCTTACTATGTATGAAATTAAACTTGTGGCTCTCCCCTACCCCACCCTCTTCAGTTTGTCTTAGTAGTTTAAGCTAGATTTAAATGTAGTTTTTTGGTGTTTATTAATCATCTGAGAGATAGATTCAAAACAGTGCAACTTTTCTCTTAAATTGTGTGCTTAGCGCTTGTCCACGTCAATCATATTGTGTTTGAGCAGCAAAGTAAAACTGTGAATCGGCCGTGCCTTGGGAGATAAAATGCTACAGATTTCTCAGACACTTTCAGAAACTGCCCATTTCTTTCATGTTGCATTAATTCAGCTGAGTCCCTCATGTATCCTAAGTATAAACTATTGTGAACTTTTTGAGGTAAAAATGGTATGTTCTACTAGAAATCATTGTTTCTGAAGATCCTTTGAGGAGCAGTAATATTTTGGAAACATATCAGTCTGCCATACACACCAGCCTTCTCAATTCTGAAAAAATTATGGGAACTAGGACAAATTGATTGTAATTAATTTTCTCATAAATCTCTCCAGAGTGCATTGTAATTTCCATTAATTTTAAAGTGTATCTGGAACCACAGGGGACAACGTTCCCCATTTTAACTACATAGTTACAAGTAGGTTCAGTAAATGTTCGTATGGTATTTTCATTGAAGGAAAGGTTGAAGTGACTCAAAGCCACTTGGTTGAAAAACTAAGGATGAGGTCTTGTGTACACGTGTGTTATGAATTAGTTAGCTGTCTACAAATGTCAGAATACAGACAGAGATGAACTGTTTTTTTGTGTGAAATAAGGAGCTGTGCTGAGAGCAGAGCAACAATTACAAAAGTTAGTGAACTATCTCTATAGAGTGTAGAGCAATCATTTAGTCTGAAAATCTATGTAGGACAAAGCTATCAAATGTATTTTGTGCTATAAAGCGTCCTCACAGAAACCAGAACAATATTGGACACCTGAATGTTAAACAGGGCGGAGATTACTCTGTATATACTAAGAAACAATCCACCACTTATCCTGTTATATAAGAATTATATTTAGTTTTTTAAAGCATATATTTTAACTTAGCCACTTTTTTTTTTTTTTTTTTGGCTGATATTACCCTCCTATCGTGGTCCTTAAAGAAAAGATGACTCACATCACAGTCACATCATATCGCTGTTCCTGGTTAGGTGTCCCTAAATCATGCTGAACTGCCTTTTCATAGGCCCCTGTCACAGTCAACCAGGCCTGGATACAGACCCTGAGAACTCCCAAACATTGAAAGAAATCATGCTGCCCTACCCCTACAAAGATTCTAAATAAACACTACATGTATTTGTAAGATAGAATCTAAAAAATCTGGTTTTTCTTTTAATATTGTTTCCTTTTTATCTTCTTTCTTTCCTCTTCCCTTTCTCTCTCTTTTCCTTATGTTTTTCTTTCTTTTGAATATAGACTGAATTTATTATTTTTTTAAAGATTTTATTTATTTATTTTTAGAGAGAGGGTAAGGGAGGGAGAAAGAGAGGGAAAGAAACATTAATGTGTGAGAGAAGCATCAATCAGTTGCCTCTCAAGTGGGGACCTAGTCTGCAATCCAGCTATATGCCCTGACTGGGAATTGAACCGGTGATCTTTTGGTTCGCAGGTTGGCACTCAGTCCATTGAGCCACAGCAGCCAGGGCTGAATTTTAGATTTGTTGGATTAAATTTCTTAGGAATTATACTGGTATTGTGATTATGTAGGAAAATGTACTCATCAGTAGGAAGTGCATGCTGAAACATTTAGGGGATTAGTGTCATGATGTTTGTAACTTACAAATTGTTCAGCAAAAGAGAAAAATGTGTGTGTTATGTGTGTGCAAATATAGACAGACAAAGAGAAAAAATGAAAGCAGACACAGAGATTACAAATGTGACAAAAATGTGCTGAAGTATGTACTAGTTTTTCAGTGTTCTGTAGGGAACCCCCCCCTCCCCACACACACAAAATTACCCAACCTGGAATACCAAGTATCAAAAGAAACATAATTAGAATTTTGTAGAGCTAACATTGTTGGCTTTTTCCATGGTCTGTAATATTTTTTGGAGACTACACAATATTGATTTATTAGATTCATCAAAGCTGAATTTTTAGAGATCACTTTTAGTCTCATATTTTAGATAGACACACACATACAAACATACAAGGACCTAAGTTCAATCAACCCAAGAAGTCATTGTCCAAATGTCAATTGCTTTCTGAGAAAATTCAGTACTTTAAAAGGCAACTTTTTTTTTTCGTCTGTGTGTCTTAAAAAATATGTTTTATTACTACCAGCATGAGGGTGGAGGGGAGCTGGGCTCAGGGTATGTATGGTTTGTGAGGAGATGTGGATGACTGAGAAGCAGGAAGGAAAGCAGTGGTCTGGAGGCCAGCTCCAAGGCCTCCTCAGCTCTCCTTCTGGGGAGGTGAAAGCACTCATGGCAAGCTAATGCCAGGCCACCAATAAGATTAAGAAATTTGTGGAAATCTAGCTGCCCATCACAGCTGATGTCCAATTTCTTCATCATGTGGTCAAGTTCCCTGGGGTCCGTCTGGTTCTTTGTGAAGGCAGCCAGTCCTGTATTCCTGAAGGTTAGGAATTCAGCCATGGAGCGTGTGGAGCTGATCCTGCCTTTTCCAGTGTACCTCTAGAAAACAGCGATCAGAGACTCAATGCACCACTTGGTCTCTGTAGGGCTGGACATTTCTGCCATGTCAGAGTAGATCCAGGCATGGAAATCATGAATGGGGGCAGCATGGAGACTCTGGTTGACCCAGATGATTTCCTTTGACCACATCAGCTTTCTGGAGGCTTTGAACCTGTGAGCAATCAATTAAACAACATTTCTTATACTCTCCTAATCAATAAAATGTATTTTCTTCCTTTATTTATCTGATTACCAAAAATTTAGCGATTGTCTACTCTGTGCCAGGGCCAGTGTTAAGTCTGGAATGTAAACAAATTAAAATACATGGGCCCCATCCTCAAAGAGTTCAGAGTCATTGGAGAAGCAGACATTTGAGACGTGATTAGAGTATAATGTAAACAGTATTATAAAAATGGTGCATGTAAGCTGCTATGGGGGCATAGAGTAAGAAGTCTAATTTGCCTGTTAGGGGAGGGAGGAGGTGAGGAATTAGGGAATAATGATAAAATAGAATTAATAAAGGTAACAATAATAATAGTGGTCATATGCCAGGCAAATCCTAAATACAATAGCTGTCCTTGCGGAGGATTATGGGAGGGTGGACAGTTGGCAGAGGACAATCCAAATTACCAGTAGGGAAAGTACAGGACATATCAATACAAATCTTGGGTGAAACATTTTAGGGAGTCTACTTGGGTAGAACATTTTTGACATCACCACTAACTCCCTTCCCAGGAGCTTCCCCTATGTTATCTAGATAAGATTGCCTCCATTTCCAATGGCCCTGAGGCTCATGGGAGACATGTGAGTTGCCTCTGGACAAGCAGCTGCCTCTGGACAAGCAGCTGCCTCTGGACAAGCAGCTGCTATGTAACCAGATAAAATCAAGGTCACAACTCAGGTATCTCTTGTTCCATCTAGTTATGTAGCATCATCTGCCCACAGACCTTTGCTTAGGAAGGTCTTGCAGGAAGAGTGATGTCATTTCCCAAAATATGGAAATATTTGAGAAGATTTCAAAAGAAAGATGTGAGTTAGATTCTATTTGGCATAGAATTTAAAAATGCAAAATATTGAACACATGCATAGGAATACTTTTTCTGTTAATACCAAATACCTGTTATAAATAAACCTTAAAAAGTACATTCCTCCTTTTCACAATAAAATTTTTTTATAAAACTCATGATTTTGCTCTCCCAGCGTAGCAAATTGTCCCAAAGATTAGGAGTCAATTTTTTGTTGTCACAGATGTCAATATTTTTCTGTATTTTGTTTATAATTTCATTTTTTAAATAAAAAGTTTATAATGAAAAAAAAAAGATGTTGACTTCAAATTTGAACATGCTGATTCTGCATTTAGACATCACCGTATGTTGAAAAGACTCCATTCTTTATTACCTTTATTTTACCCCTTTGTCAAAAATCAGTTGACTATATTTTTGTGGGTCTATTTCTGGCCTTTCTAGTCTGTTCCTTTGGTTTATATGTTTGTCCTTTAAAAATATCACACTGTCTTGATGGATGTAGTTTTATAATAAATCTTGAAATTGGGTGAGTCCTTCAACTTTGTTATTTCTTATCAGACATATTTTGCCTTCTTATGTGAATTTTAGACTCAGATTGTTAATATCTGCAAAAATGCCTGCCGGAAAAAAAAAAAAATGCCTGCCGGGATTTTTACTGACATTGCATTGATTTGCTAAATCAAATTGAGGAAAATTGACATCTTAATATTGAGTCTTCCAATTTGTGAACATGGTGCGCCTTCCCACTTTACTTAGACATTTTTTATTTCTTTTATCAGAGCTTTGTAGTTTTCTGCATCTGTCTGTTGTACATATCTTGTTAGATTTATCCCTCAGTACTTCATTTGTTTTTGTTGGTCATGTTGGTTTTGAGGTATCTGAGTTCATCTGTGTGCAGATGTCCTATGGGCAAACCTGGCAATGTGCGGTGATGTCTAAGCTGAAATTCTGGTGAGGTATAATTACATTTTTTTTTTCCAGGAAATGTCACAGTTCTCAGGGACAGAAGGTAGAGAAGAAAATATGGATATGGCTGAGGATTAAAAATAACCTTCATCACCAACATGTGGTTAATTCTGGCACTTGATCTAAGTTTAATAAATAAGTCAAGGAAGACCTGTGAACCCCACAATGGATCCTGGCCTTGGGCCCTCACTAAGTCTCTGTTCCCCGTACTTGGAAAACATGTATAGTATAGAATAATACAGTGTGCATTTCATAGGGTTATTGGAAAATTAATACAGTGCAACTGGAGGATGCGGAACAGTGCTTGGCATATAGTGAGTACTCGATACCTTTAGTCCGTTTTTATTAGTTACATAAATAAATTGCCAGGAACCGATTGTGGGAATGCTTTAGAAAAAACTTTGGACTTTAAGAGCCCTAGCACTGTTTGGCAATGACTTGATTTTCCCAGGAGAATATAGTATTCGCTGAGTGTGATCATTTTTCTTGCATAAGATATGCCCAGGTCTCAGTGCCCCCTCCCAAAGAGAAACTATACATAAGAAAGAACTCATGGCATCGGAAATTCCCTGATGAAAGCTCTTCCTTTGGAAACCATACCTGCCCACAATTTTTGATATGTGTTTCCAACCATCTCCCAAATGAGAGTATGAGAGTAGTTACTAGATAGCACCATGGACACACAATTTTTTTCTGACGTGGAAGCAAGAAAAGTGGTCAGAACTTCCATCCTTCCTTTCTGTCCTTCTCTACTGACAGTGGTAGCATGGCCCCGTTCACAGAGGTTATGCCCTTTGTTTGGTCTGTCTCCAGCTTTGAGTGATCTGGCCCAATCCTGGATGCAGAGTCGTTCCAAAGAATCCCACTCCAGGACAAGTGGCAGTGACAACTGGATGGGGCTGCGAAGGGAAGAAAGAATTGAAACACTTTCAGAAGGTCTTTATTTTTTTCCCATTCCCATCTCATTGTGTTTAAAAGGGGAGTCAAAGAAATGTTTTGGCCCTAAAGAGAAGCTCTGTCTAAAATTGGCAGGTACCGGGAAAGAGATCCACAGCTAACTTTGCATCTGACATAGTAGCACAGATTGCGGATGCTCTAATCAGGCAACTCTGCTATTCAGATGCCTCTTTGAAACCTCTTGCATATCTTTGAGAGAAAACCGATTGGTCTGGGATGCAATGACCATGCTGCTGCTACTATTCCTTCTGGAAACTCTGCTGTGCTTTTGTGTTCACAAGTTTCCGTAGTTTCTGATGGAAGTTGTGTTGCACTGAAGAAAAGTCTTGAAAGTTTGTTGTTGTGTTTGTTTTTTTTTTTAATCACCATAGAAATAAATGGGTGGAAGAAATGGTTCAGGTGATTCTGCGCCGATCCCACTTGGTTACTCATATTGTGACACTGCAGCTACCCTTGGAGTGGGGGCGCAGGGAGAGGCACCTGGGGCGTCATTGTTTGGCCCATGGTCAGGCAGGGTAAAGCACAGATTGATTTCATTTTAAAATCCGATAAAAATCTGGGAGTTACAAATGTCACCGACATACCACTGTGGATATTATCTATGTATGTAATTCAATTGGATCTCTCGTGTTCATTTGATTTCATGTTACATTTTTTAGATTTAGTCTTTCGAGTACTATGTGTAGATTTACAGGTATTTATGTTTGCAATCAACGATTCTTACACTTAAAAATGGGACCATGGCACAACAATTAGTATATGGTGACTGTCCCTTGCTTTTTGAAATGGATATAAACCTGACAATAGATTCAGTATTCGTAAGAGTAAATTCTAGTTTTTCATTTACTTGAAAAAGACAGAGACCCCCCTCAGACCCAGGTGTGACACAAACAAGCAGTTCCCGTTCTGTCCAGGGGAACAGTGGAGGCTTTCTGGAGATGGACTGCTCTGTCCAGCTGTGCCAGTGTTCTTAGCTTTGGGAAGCTGCTGATCATCCAAAATTGGGTACCACTGGCCCAGACAGAAAATCATTTGCCTTTGAGGATCTGGGCTGTTTACAATAAAACAATTAAGGCTTATTTTAGTTCTCTAAGTTCAAAAAATTCTGTATATAAAGTTAATTAGGCCAATATGTTTTAAAGCTAAAATCTTTTTTTTTTTCCTAGAGACTTGAAGGGCCATATAAATATTATCTAATGTTATTCCTTTTGGGGAGAATGGAGAGATGAGAAAGAGATTTCCTTTTATAATTCCTGTTTTGAGTCACAGTCTTATTAATCTATCAACAAAGACATGAATAACTACATTTTAGAAAGAGAGAAACTAAGGCTCAGAGATGTTAAGTTCTTGCCTAGGGGACACAAAGATCACATATAATAAAAGAGGTGTTCAAATTCAGGGCTGTCTGATAGTAGATTCCAGGGTTTTCCACTCTATCATATATTCCACTACTCCCTTATGAAGCTGCATTTATTGACTCTACAGATAATTCCAATTATATTTGTGCCTCTGCATGAAGGTGATGAAGTTCTGTTTATCCAATCACTTCTATGCTGTTTCCTTTGTGTGGGTGGAGCTGTCTGTGAGGCTCAGGGCCAGGTCAGGGTGGAGTAGTGTAGGTTTCTGTTGGTCTTTAACTTGATTTAATCACCTCTGGATTCTTTCAGACAATATGATGGCACAGGCTCATTCCTGGCAGGTGAGATAAGTATAAGGTAGAACTGAACTGTTTCAAATGTCTTATCAGCCCTTAGCACTGGTCATATTTATGTTATGCGATAAGTAAATGTTTGCACGAGAAGAACACCGAAGATGGCCAAGGCCAATTGTGATATGCTTCTCATGGGCTTGGCCAGTTCTGTCTTCATCTGAGCCCTGTCATGTATTATCCTCGCCGGTCCTGTACTGTACCCCATGCAATGGTTAAGACTTCTCTCATTTGCCATTTCCTTGTGCTTTCCTCCTTTCAGGTCTCTCTAACTGGATTTTTTTGCCATGTCATATTTAAGGTTTTCTTCTTCAACTCTCATGAAGGCAATGCACTTTTCTCTTTTGAGTCCCCTCCTTTAAATTTTTGTGTTACAACATAATGGACCTTCTGACAGGTAAAACTAAAATAACAATACAACAAAATAGCCTCATTTTAAAACAGGCCCTCGGTGTGTATTTCTCACGCCCTTGTTTGCCCTTCACTTCCTTTGCCTAATCAGATTTGTAAGCTCCACACATAGGCACTTTGTCTTTGTTTATGTACATATGGTGCCTAGCACTAGTCTTGGATTTAACAAATATTAAATAATCATGACTTCAGAGTGATTATTCATATTGGCGTTTAAAAAATCACAGCTGGCCAAGAATACAGCTTTTTTTGCTCAAATGACCTTGTCTGGCTTTGACACTCCTATAGTAGACAGCTGTATTAGAGTACATGTGCATTTACCCTTGAAGACCATGTGGAGACCAGAGCTGGCAATAATTGTAGCTGCTCTGCTTCGTTGGAACACATTTACAAATTCTGCACTGCATATCAGTTTGCTTGTGGATGTAATTTCAGTTGTGTATAATGACCTTAACAAAACTGGAGAAACCCGGATACAATTTTATACAATGCTCCATTATGAGAGATTTTCTCACTTGGTTGACTTTACATGTAGGAAATTGAAGTTTTTTAAAAAAATCTTTAAATTATTACCTAAAGCATTCATGATATCCAGTATGGGCTTTTAAAATCTATGCATTAAGTACTCATTGATTGTGTAGCTAGCTGGATTGCCATTGTGAAGTTTTAAAGTGAAGTCCTTAATTTTATCTTTTTCTCAGATTTATAAAAAATTAGTCTGTATATCTTACATAAACCCTTTTAAATTGGCAGACTGACTTTGGACTACAATTCTACAGGGCAATTCATAAAAATAAGTGCCAGTCACTAGGCAACAATAGAAGGAATTGACAGTGGTCAAAATTTTAACAATGGATTTCCTTTTAGAAATGTCAGTCTCAGCTTTCTCACAATAAGGAAATAAAGAAGGTTGTTCTCTCCTACTAGCCCAATATTTCAAATGTGAACAAATCAATAAAAGAAAGTAGTCATGTCTGTGTGAGGGATACAATAGTGTAATTACATAGAAGAGTTTTATTTGTTATTTTAATTTTTTCTGATTTATGTATTTATTTAATTTTATGTTGAAGGTTAACAATATTGATAAGTTAGTAAAAAAACAAAACAAAACAAAAGTCTTAGAACCAGTTCTAAAGTACCTAAGCCCTTACATGACATCTATATTGATGTCCTTCTCACTTATGTGGCAGCATCCTCAAAACTGAATTTATTTTGATTCCTGTAAAATCAGATCTAAAAGTCTGGGTTGAATTGTGCTTTTGATACACTGCATCTAACCGGTTCCATGAGCTCTATCCTCTAAACCCACTGTACCTCTCCCTGGGTGTCTGTAACTGTACTCTCCACCAGGGACTCTCTGGAATGCTATTTGCAGGTGAATACAGTGTTTCCTAGCAGACTGTGCTCCCTGAGAATGACACAGTGTCTAAACTACAGTCTTCCACTCTCCTGAAATTCTTACTGATTTGACTACAAGGGTAGAGGTTACTGCAAAGCAATAGAAAAACCTATTTTGTTGGAAGGGGGAAGTATATGAGGAATGTTTTTAATAGAATTCAACCTCGCATGTTCTCCAACTTGTCTGTAAAGGATTGTAACAACCTGAGAAAATGGTAACCAGGGGAAGCTCTTGTCTTAGCGGAGAAGGGCAGCTTCCTGGGTCCTTTCTATCACCCATGCCATTGTCCTATGTAAATTAAGCAAGTGCCTGGCACATGAAATAAGCTCCCTGAAGGCCAGGGAAGGGAACATGTTTGTCTTATTTACCATTGGTATTCCAAGCATCAAGATCAGTACCTGGCACATAGCACATAATAAATACTTACTGATTAACAAAAATGATTCTCTTCCAATAGAGAGACAGATAGATATAACACTCCCTAATCCTATGTTATAGCTGGACTCACAGGAATTTTTAAAAATTATTTTTACTCAATTTTAAAGATGACTCTAAACACCTAATCTACATAATATATTTAGGACTGTATTAGACTTTACAGAAAGAGCAAAGCTTGTTAAGTTACAAGTAGGATGGTATTAAGGCCAGAACTTAAAATGTATTTCTAGATTTAAAACCCTGTGCTCTGTCTATCCCTTAATGATTTTCTAGATAATATGATGGCTGTAGAGAGAGAACAAAGAAACACTCATTTTAAAACTTGCCTTTATACTATAGCACAATAGATGGCTTTTTTTGATTATGTTTGGTTGACACAGTTTAGTTTAGACTAATTGGCAAATTCTGTGTCTAATTCTGTCGTTCATGTTGTACCAAGCACACTGTTGGTGCTCAAATGTTAATAAAGTACCAATGCATGCCAAGTATCAGATGTCCTAGATGTTAAATGGTGATTAGCATTATTGACATATGCAGATAAGTAGATTATAAATAGTGGGAAAATTAGCTTTAATTGAAGTTAAATGATAGCTTAGAAGTGAGTTAGTCATTTTGTCGGTGGATAGGACATACTATTATGCCTTACCTGAGGTCATTGGTGCAATTTAATGTCACAGTAGAGCATGCAGAAAAAGAAAGAGCTGGGTTTGCATCTGGAATTAATAACTTTCTGGCTTTGAGATCTGGGCTTCCAGCCTACTGCCCACTCTTTGAAGGGCTCTAGCTCTACCTTTGCATGTGGGACAATGAGTTCCATACACTCTGAGCACCGAGGACCCTGGAACTTACTGTCCTGCCACTTCAAAGCCTGATCTTCCAAGATTGGACCATGGCTAGAGGAATTGCTAAGGGGTAGCTCTCGTGAGGGGAATGATGTAGTTTTGATGTGCAGGCTGGGGTGCCCCCATGTGTGTGTGAGCCTTTTTGTGGGACCGGATGGAGCTGAGATGGAAAGAATATGGGGTGTGAGATTCAGGTCAGAAGCCAGTACTCTCTGCAGTACCATATTCTAGTTAATTCATAGCTCTTAAGTGTTTATGATAGGGTATATGGGTCTCCATTTGTTAGCGTCCCAGACCTTCCAAAGTTAAAGGCAGGCCTGGAACTAGGGCAAGTCATGTAGCCTATTTTAGTCTCAGTTTCCTCATCTGTAAACAGGTTAATAACTGTTCCACTAACCTCAAAGGAGTAGGATGATGAGAATGATCTTTAACATACCTACCATTTGTTGAGTCCATACAATGGTTTAAGCACTATGCAGGGCACTTTGCATACATTACAAAATATTCTTACAAATCTTCAGGGCACATAGTTTTTATTAATTTTGTATAGAACAGAAAACAGGCTCAGAGATGGTAAATTTCTCTCCCAGCCCCGCCCCCCATACAAGTGAGATAATGTATGTAACAATCTTATACAATGTAACACTATAGTCATTAATTCATTTACATTGTGTCTTTGGAAATACCATCGACTTCAGCAGCACGCATTACAGTGGAGGGAGACAATAAATAAAATAGCTAAAATTGTGTTAGATGGTAAGTAAGGAAAGGAAGAGAGCTAAGGCATGTGAAGTTACAGGGAAAATGACGTTTGAATAAAGATATGAAGGAGGTGAGGAAACAGCATTCTAGGTTTTGTCTTGTGTTTTAGTGGGCTGGGAGTAGTGGGGAGAGAATTCATTTGGCAGAGGGAACAGCAAATGGAAAGGCCACGAGACTGGAGCTTGCTCATTATGTCCCAGAAACAGCATGGAGGCCAATGGGGCTGGGAAAATAAGTAAGGGGTAGGGTAGTAGGAGGTGAGGTCAGAGAGAGGAGGGTCTGGGGACCAGGTCCATAGGTATTTAGGTATGGTAAGGACTCTGGTTTCCAGCTTAAATGAAATGGGGAGCTAAGGGATTTAAAAAATATATATTTTTAATTTTTTATTTTTTAGCAGAGGAGTGACTTGAGCTGGACTGAAAAAAAGAAAGAGCAGAAAGCGGGAAACCAGGTTGGTGGTTGCTGCAAAGTATAGATAGGGAAAAGATGATGCTGGCCTGGAGGTCAGATTCTAGATACGGTGCTTCGGAAGTTGAGCTGACACTGACAGGCTTACTGACCCTTGTGGGATGTAAGAGAAAGAAAGGAATCAAAAAAGACTCCAGGGTTTTTCAGCTGGGCAATTGGAAGGGGGTAGATGGCATTCGCTGGAAAGGGGAAGGCTGTGGGCGGGGCACGTTTGGGGAAGATGATCTGGAGCCTGGTTTGCACATGTTAATTCTGAGATGTCTATTAGACACCAGATGGAGATGTCAGGTATATTTTTTCACTTCATTAGATTTGATTTTCTTCTTCTCTCTTTGCAGTTCTGTAGTGGCACTTACTCATGTTCTTTGCTTTCAAGGTGGTGGTCTATGTTATAGAGAATTTGATTCTGGGGCTCGGCTAAGGGGCAAAAGAGAAATATGGGGAAGCACTTTCAGCAAGAGTAATATAAAAGGATCTAGAGATACAATTTATAACTTGGATCCAGTTTCACGGGGTTGCTCAGTTGCTTCTCTAATTAGAAGCCACAGGATCTGTTTAATGCCACATGGGTCACCTAAGGACCTCAAAATGTTTGCTCACGACCTATTCCAAGTGGTTAAAATAAACTAAATGTTTAAAAAGCATGTTTGAAAATTTGAAAAAGTTCAATATACTAGGTCATAAAAGTAACAATCCTCCTCTAAGTATAGCCTCCACAGAGACATCAAAACATGAACTTGTTGGGGAAGGGGGAGGAGGGAGGCAGATAAAAATAAAACCCTAGGACCAGAACAGCAGAGCTGTTCCCGGTGCTTGGCTGACCTTACACACCTTGACCTGGCTCAGAAAGGGAGAGCGAGGAGGAAATGAAGCATCGGGGGGTGGTACCATCTTTAAGGGCCGTGTTTTAGTGTTCTCTGCACCAAGTGACTTGGGCTTGGAACTATGGGACCTGGATAAGGACGTTTGCTCTGTCTAATGCAAAGCCAGATCTGTCAATGTCTCAGATTATGTCACAAAACCATCCGGGTCTCGCTAACACCTTTAAATCTGGCGTGTTTGCGTGTCTGGGGTGGTACTGGGTCTAGTGTTGATACTGGCACGTTTCGATCTCCTTAATTTCGTGGTCAAATCAGTGAAGGTGCCAGAATGAGCACAAAAGGCAGGACAGGAACGCTTTCCCTACAAATAAGCAAAATAAATCCTTAGGATTTGTCGCCTGTCAAGCAGCTTGGAGCCAACCCTTGGGTTCAAAATGATTGCCAAGTGCGGGGCCAGGACACCGGAGCCAGGTCGTGCAGGGCTCTGACCAGCTCCACCGAGGGCGCGGTGACCCCCGCGCGGCCTGGGCTTTCGGCTCACCTGGTCACCACCAAAGGTCTGACCAGCTCCACCGAGGGCGCGGTGACCCCCGCGCGGCCTGGGCTTTCGGCTCACCTGGTCACCACCAAAGGTGAGGCTTCCGCGAGAGGGCGCGGCCGGCAGGCAGGCGCCTGAACCAAGATGGGGCGGGCCCCGCACTACGGGCCGCTCCGCCCCCCGATGATGCGGCGCCCGCCGACTCGCCCCGGTCCTGTCACTCACTGCTCACCATGGTTGCAGCACAAAGCAACAAGCCCGGGAGGCCGCTTCCTCCCTAAGGAGCGGCTCCGGCGGCTGGAGAAGGCGCTGGAGGAGGAAGAGGCGGAGGAAGAGGAGGGGAATCGCCGCTTCCCAAACACTCTCCGAGGGGTCTGTGCGCGGCTCTCGGCAATCCGCCTGCCCGGAGTCCGGATCTCGGCAGCCCGTGGCCCGCTTTCCCCTCCCCCGCCCCGCACAGACCTGGAACAAAGTTGCCAAGAGCGACTGGGCCAGTGGGCTGCAGCCCGGGTCGGGTGCTCTGGCCGCCGCGGCGCCGGCGCCTGGAAAGCTTCGCTCCGGGCGCGCTGATGGGGGGAGGCGGCGACGGCGGAGCCCAAGGCGGCAGCCGGAGCCACAGAGGCGGCGGCGGAGGCGCTGGGGCGGCCCGAGGGGATGCAGCAGCAGTCGGGAGGGACGGCCGAACCCAGTAGACGATCCGGAGCAGCAGGGACAGCGGCCGAGTCGGTCAGGCTTCGCAGCGCCCGGACCTGAGCCACTCTTCCCCGGCGGCCGCGGTGCCCCGGTGCCCCAGGCTTGGGGACGCGGTGATCGGAGTGTTTTCCGGAGAACCCGGGGCGGTGCGAGCCCCTGAGAGGAGGGTGACCCTCCGCGCGGGAGGGGAGAGGAGGCCCCGCCTGCCCTTAGCCCTCCCCCTCCTCACTGTCGCTCGTACCTCCCTAAAAATAACTCAGGCCCGCCGGGGCCAGGAGGAGCTGCCACTGTCCCCTGAGTGAAGCCGGGGGAGGCGTGTCAAGCCAGAGCCCGGAGGGGAGCCGGGCGCGCCAGGAAGCCTTGCCCAGCCCCGCGGCGAGGAAGAAGAGGAGGAGGAAGGGGAGTTCCCGGCTGCCGATCGTGCGGATCGGGAGCTGCGTGTAGCCAGCGTCCCTCGCGCGGCCTCGGTCTCCCGCCAGGTCTTCTGAGCGCCTGTCCCGCACTCCCGGCCACCGGGCCCTCCGCCTCCTCGGTTTGGCTCACTAGCCTTGGGCTGGCGGGCGGAGCGCGCAGGGCGGAGGCAGCAGCTGCGCTGGGCCAAGAGGAGGCCGGCGAGGGTGCGGAGCGGCCCCAGCCGGGCGCGCGGGGGGAGATGGCGTCCTACGTGGATAACAGCTTCCGCCAAGCGGTGATGAAGAACCCCGCGGAGAGGACCTCCCAGGTGAGACCCGTCGGGACTTGGCCACATTTGTGTCTCTTAGGCTGCGCGCTCCCGGGTCCCCCCACACCTTCCTGATGCAGCTCACCCCGCGCACCCTATCTTTCCCAATAGGACCCCCAACTTCCAATCCCATCCCATCTCCGAGTCTTTCCCACTGGTCATCTGGCTTTATTTTCCAGTCTCCTGGATGTTCTCCTCCCTATCGCTGCCCTCCCTATTCCTGACCTTCCCCCTACGTATGCCTAGCGGAGGGAATTCTGTTAATTAGCTTCCCCTCTCCCCAGCCGCACATCGGCCCTCTTAAATCTTGGGGAGTGGGGTGGGTGTCATCTCCTTTCGCCTACTCTTGCCACCTTGGACGCAGGCCCCCTCCTTCCCAGGCATGTGGCCCCTTCCGCCTTTAGAGTTCGATGGTGTTGAAAATGTATTGCAGGAAACTTGTATGGGTCTGCGAAAGGCAAATCCACGTTGACCTTCTAAGTAAACATTGAGATGTCTGTATGTTTATTTTGTTCTTTTGAAAAAGGGATGCAGCTTTCCAGTGAAAGGAGAAAAATGTTGAATAGCTAGTGCTTTTAGTTTAAATCGCTGACATAAATGCAGAGCAGGCATATTCAAATACAACCCCGGGAAGGGCACCCTGCGGATCTCTTTGGTGTTGCACAACCGTGTCAAAATTAGATAAGTTTGTTAATCTTTATACGTTCGTTTACCTTCAGGCCTATTTTTCTCTTCCCTTAACTGGAGGAATTGCTGCTGATGTTGGATTTGGTCGTTTCAAGTTGGACTAGAGAGGGGGAAATTTTATAAAAATGTGGTTGGAATTTTTTTTTGCCTTTAGTTGCTGTCTGGTTAATGACGCATATTTGTAAGCGTTGGGATGGTCTGCCAACCCTCTTAAGACAAATAAGCCCTTCTGATCCTTGGGACCATCAGACACTGAGGATCTAATGCTTGAAAGAGTTACTGTGCCTGTTAAGTGTTGGATGCCATCTGTTCAAATCCAAATGTTCTTCTTCTCTGATGTTGATTATTATTATTTAATGTGAGGAGAACAGAATAAAATAGAATCTTCCGCTGGCTGCCTTTGGACAAGGCCCAAGAATGGCACCTGGTACCGTTTTTGATTTTTCATTTTTCTTGATGGAGCCGTCACATCTAGGGAATCATAGTTTGCATGTATTTACCAAATGTTTGGAAGACGGGTGATAATTTTACAAGAAAATTCATTTCGAAGTATCTCCAGAAAGTTTCTATTCTAAAGGATTATTTTATCCAAAACAAGGAGTGTCCTGCTTTGATCACATCCTTGGGCATCATTGCACTGCCTCTCTTGTACCTCCCTTATCCAATATTTGTTTTTAAAATTGTTGGATCAGTCTTCTGCACCTGAAAATGCTCATTCCCAATCAGTGTGATGAAAAAGTGAAATTCAATGAAATAATTCACTTTTTGAAGTGCCAAGTGAAATCGCACATGCTGAGAATAGTAGAACCTAGTAAGAATGGTCAGAAAATGATGTCAGAGGCCTTTAGTGGGAATTAGAGAAGGGGGAAGTTGTGGTGCCTCTGGTAGATTAATTAGAATAGCAATGATTGGAACCCTACTATGGGTGTGTGTGTGGGGGGGGTTGTTTCATCAAACAAGACTCTTAAGAGACAAAACCTTCATTGTGACAGCATGTGGATTGTGCCAAGTAAATGAACTGTTAAACTTTCCTGTTCCTATGCCAGTTGTGTAGAATAAAAATGGACCCAGCGTAGAACTTGGCCTGAATCAGAAGTGAGCCAGTGACTGCTAACACTACTTGGTGGGAACTTCATTTACCGTCTTAAAACCGGACGTTTCCGCCCACCAACCCTTCCTAGGAAAAGGAAACAGATAGAAAGCTGCCAAACATTTTGTACATCTGAAGTGTCAGCACTATAGACTTTGATGTCCATTTGGTTATTGCTAATCACATTTATTTATTATTGTTTTAAAGAGAAAGTAGGTTTTAATATGAATGCTTTGCATCTTCACCTGGCTTGTCAAAAATGACCTGAAAGTTTGAAATTGCCTCAAGTTTTGTAAAAAAGAAGTTGCTTTTTCTATGGAGTGCCTTGTTAATGCCATGCTGCAAAGTTTTTCTGTACTGTCTTTTTCATGAATGCTTGAGAGGTAGAATTTTGTAATATAAGAAAAGCAAACTGAAATAAGCTTGATATCTTGCACAGAAGGATATGAACTAGGAAAGTTCTGCTGTCATGCTTCCTTCTGTTTCTCAGATAGACACTATAAAGGAGTTTGTATGATTCTCATTACACGCAAAAGGAAGGTGCTTTAAGAGAAGAGAATACAGGAAAATATAGACATAATTTTTGTTAAATTCAGTTTCTTTCTTTTTTTAACCCTAGCTGTTCAGCTTTTCTCCTATTCTCGTTGAAGACAGTTTTGTATTTAGGTCAATCAATTGCCTAGAAGTAATTGCAATGTTGCTAGTGTAACCCAAGTAATTAGCTAGAAGAGGATCTGGGTGTGGGGAGAACCCCAGTGTAAACAAAGGAACTTTGAAAATTAGGAAGATTTTCAGGCCCACCTGGAAAAATGGGAACCCATTTTATTTAGGTATGTCATTAGAGAAGAGGAATGGTAAAGAGAAATTAAAAAATTGTCACCTGCCCTTTTAGCCAGGCCATGAATATTCAGATTTAAGGGGCTGTCGGTATTTCACCTGATATCCTGAGAGGAGGAAAAAAGTCGTCTTTAACCCAATGTGTGTCCCATATTTTCACCTGGAAACCTGGCTAAGTTCTAGTCAATGGGGCACTGTGTTCTGAATAACAAACCCTCTTGAAAATAATGAACACTAAATGTTCTATGGATAGCTTTCAATGCACCTCTGTTGAAAAACCAGGACCCTTAAGTAATGGCTTTATTAAACTATTTCGGTTTATGTCTTTAATCACTTACATAGGAAGCTTGGTCACCAAAGCAATTTAGTGAAGTAAAAGATGTAAATAAATTACAAACAGCTTTATCCCCCAAGGCTTTAAACAATAAAATGATTTTGCTAAACCATTTTATTAAGTTGTTGAGTTCAGACCCCTTGAAATTGCTTCTGTAAAGCATTTAAATACATAATGTTTTTAGTTGTTCAGGTGAAACATCTATTGAAGAATTGTTTCCTCCACTTTAAAGACCTACTTTATTGTGTTTTTAACTAATTGTAAAAGTTACTTTTAAAATAAAATGGCCCCACCTTATCCCCTTCTAGTTAGTAAGATTACTGTGTTTTTCCCTATTAAAAAAACATTTTTCTTTTGACTCTTGTACCTTCTGATTTAGTTGCTAACTCATGAATTTGTGAGCTGAGAGTTCCTAACAGGACAAGACTTAATTCTTTGCAAAGTCACTTAGAATACATCTTGAGTCATAATGAGAGGGCTGAAAAATACCTTCACCCCAGAGAACTTTGCATTATGAGAATCTGCATAGAAGAGCTTCTATGGTAAATATTTAACTTTTCAATCTAGTGGAAGAATTGTGTCTCTTATAGTTAAATTTTCCATTTGTGTTTCTTTTTATCCTTGTTTATGAGCAGTTTCATATTTTCATTTGACAACTTATTCTTTGATTATATTTCAGCTTACTTTTGGGTTTTGCTAATAAATATTTGCTTCTTAAGTAGTTTTTTTTTTTTTCATAAAACACAAGTAAATGATCTGTGTGCAGTTTTTGAAAAGCATGTTTCACAAAATAATGCCTGTTTAGTCACAAGTATTTAGATTCCATAGGAATGATATTTGAATTTGTAAGTTAAAAACCCACACATTTATAACTGAAATACTAATTTCAAACTGTATTAGCATGTCACTTTGAACAACTGAGCACTTAAAATTATGCTAAAAACAATTAATGACTTTTTTTTTGCAATATTAGTTGCCTTCAAATAACCTTTAAAACATTTAGTAATTAACAGTTCCATAATTAGCTTTGCATATCTTGGCTGAGGTTCAAAATAAATCTCTCCAACTGCAGTGTTGTGTGTAGAGACTGGATTAACACAGTCCTTCTCAGACCTTGGGCTTTTACAGAACAATTAAAAAGTGAAATTGAAAAAGGAAAAGGACTACATAGTTGCAAACTTGTTGCCATTTTTTTCCTCTCTGGAAAGGTCATTAAAAAACAACAAAGCAGCTATAACCTCTGATCACTATTATTTTATTTACAGTTTTGCCATTTAATAAGAAGGATAAGATCCATGATGACTTCAAAACTCAGTTTCTAAAAATCAGATTTTCTTTGCCTCATAGGAAAACACACTTATTAAATTAAATTAAATTTTTTATTTACTGTTAGCCTGAAGAAAACTTTATTTTATCTTGGTGGATTTTGGGGTGAGTAACATGACTACAATAAGGTCTGCCTTTGGTGATGTTTGAAGTTCAATTCATGTAAAGTAGTATGACATCAAGTAATAGTGGCATATACCTCAAATATAAATTAAGTCTGAAATAAAGATCTTTTAATAAAAGAGAAAGACAATGTTTCTTGAGTCATTTGAAGACTTACTTTTCAAGGAATTGTAATTACCTGAAGTGACTCTGATCTCGTCCAAAGAGATTAAAGAAATGTGCACACTGGTGATAGCACCTTGATACCTGTATTTTATGGGCAATTTTCCTCTTATTACCCTGTTTTTGGTAGCAGTTTTCTCATCTGTATCATGGGGATAATAGCTACCTGAGGATGTTTGCTGAATTAAGTGAAAGATAGTGAATTTAGTATTTACTAGTTAGTGCAATGTCTAATGATAGTTCCTGTTGCAGCACATTTTAATGAAATACCTATTATTTTCCAAGCTTTGGGAATTCAAAGATGAAATGGGACATGTCCCTCAAGTAATTCACCAGTCTATTGTATCCTGTAAGTAAGATGTGATTCATTAGTGCTGTAACAGTTGTTCTTTGCCAACACTGATGAAGCTGTGGTCTTCCTACATGGGTACATGTATTGTGTATGGAGTCTTGGGTGAGTAGGAATTCACCTACCAGTGGACTAGGAGACATAAAGGATGTTCCAGACTGACACACTGTCATATAAGTAACACACGATTGTAAGAAAATATAGCAAAAGGGGGTGAGTGAGTAAGGAATGGGGAGTGACTCCACTGGACTGTAGAGGCTTGTGGTTTGGAGGAGAGTGAGAAGAACCCAAGAGTTCTGTTAAAGTCTCATGTCTATTCTTCAGGCCTGTGATGGTTGGGAGCCTGAGTTACACAATGGAGATGGACTAGAAATAGGCAGGAGACTCCCCTGGACTGGCTGGCTGAGTGAGAGCATGTTTGTATCAGCTCATTGCACCAAACTAGGCTCACATTATGCCAGTACGTTAGAGTCACGGCAAATAACAGTGATGAACATTTCCTAGTTCACTGGGAAAAAACCCAAGTCGTTGAATATAATTTTCTTTATTGCTTTAAAAAATTTTTTTTTACTCACAATGTTTCTTTCTATATGTACATTCTGGAACCTAATATGAAATGCCTGATTTATCATATCATTATGCTAAATACATTAGTATTTCTTAACCTGAAATGATAATGTGATTTTGAAGCATTCTCTGCCTTGGAAGAGTGGAGAAATGTCTGAATTTAAGCAGGCAAAAGTGAATTTATTTATATAAAAATTCACAATTGATGTGATGTAATGTTGTAGTGAGTCTTTGAGAATAGTTCTTTATTCTTCCCTACACTATTTTTTAAATTTAGATTAATTAATGTTAAGTTCAGAAGGAAAAGCAATTTGTAATATATATAATTGTAGCTTTCTCAGAGCTTTTGAATATATATATATATATATATATTAGTAAAAATATGTTCAGTGGTTATAATGTCAGCGTTAGTGGGGAGAAAAATAAGCTGATTGCCACATTATTTTGGTTTAGGATTTTTATCATTTCAGGAAAAAAAACACCTTTGTTCTCACATGCTAATTAGCCACTACTTACTGACCTGTAGGAGGTATGAGTTTCTTGCTGTATTCAGGTATTTCCTTTTCTTCAGTCCTGAAAGGGTTTGTCTTTGGTGTGGCTGTGGTGGGTGGGATTAGTTTTTGTGGACCGGAAGTTTAGTTGCTGCGTTTTAAGTCCCCTTGGCTCTGTCATTTCTGTGCTTTCACATTCATTAATTATAAACAGTGTTTTGGAGGAGATGGCGTCAGCGACTTGAAGGGGAACTTTGCTTTGTCCTTTGACCTAAAACCCTTCTTCCTCTTGCTATCATTTCTCATTGCTCGCTTGTGCAAGCTGAAAGTCTTTGATTGTGGAGGTTCAGAATTTCTCAGGTATTTAATATGAGTTAAATTAATTGAAGTAAAAGTTTCCATTTTTGATCCTTAACTGTTGGTAGTTTAGTTGACCAGCCAACACTCACCATCATATCTGGCCCTCGGCACCTTTCTGCTCTCTATTCTTTAGCTGGTGGTATTTGTTCCTACCTAACATAAAAGCTAACAAGAAAGGACCCTGAAGAAGAAATAGCCGTTAGATGTTTTTTCTGGTGAAGGCTGATAGTAACTTTCCTAGAAGCCAAACAAGCAATCAGTGGATCTGAGGGCTGGGGCACTGTTTATCTGATTTCTCCTGAGTGTTCATTCATTCCAGAGTTAAAACTCATTACCTACTTTTTAAGATAATTTTTAATGTTGAGATAATTGTAGATTCACACGCAGTGTTAAAAAAGAATGCCAAGAGATCCTGTGTACCCTTTACCCAGATTTTCCTGTTACTAATATCTTGCAAAACTATAATACAGTGTCACAACCAGGATATTGACATTGATAGTCAAGATACACCACAGTTCCAGCACCACAAAAATGTCTTCTGTTGCCCTTTTATAGCCACAGTTACTCCCCACCCTACCTCTGGCAAAGATTAATGTGTTCTTCACTACTATAATTTTGTCATTTCAAGAATGTTATATAATTGGAATCATACAGTATTTGACCTTTAAGGATTGGCTTTTTTTTTTTTTTTTTTTTTTTTTTCACTCAGGATAAGTAAAGCTCATTACCTTTTGGCTAAAATGAATTTCTACTGTTGTCACTGAGTAGTTTGGGTTTATGTTCCTGAAATACTAATAATATATGGGGATTGTGGGTTGGGGGCAAGTGTCAACGTGAGATGGGTTTAAATAGTAACAGTGCCGAGTAAGTTCAGTAATAATGTGTATAAAATAAAGACCAAAGATCATGAAATCTTGGCTAAGCAAGAGGTGTAATAGTACAATACATTTGAGATATTTTAGTATATGTAGTTTCTTTTCTTTCTCACTCTCTATCATCTATATATCTCTGTCTGTCTGTCTCTCTCTCTATCTTTGGTCATAATTGAAGTGGTAAGGTTAGTCTTACCCATCAGTGATTACTCATTCAGAGAAATTACTTGACCTTCCCCAATTGAAGTGGTTTTTTTATAATTTTTTATAATTTTTTTATAATTCATAAGGAAGTCTAATGAGTGTATGTACAAAAGTGTCCCAATGGCCAAATAGGGGACAGTTTGAGCAACAAGGTAATTGATGGATTATAACCTCTAGGGGAAAAATAACCTATGAGCTTATATATTAATATATAAGTAATATATATATTACTTATATATTAATATAAGTAAATAATTGAATGAATAAATAATTGGAGAAGACACAGCTTTTTGTTATAGTAGAATTCCAATAAAAAATGAAGAAGGAATGATGGAAATAGGAAATCATTAGTAGGCAAACATCAAGTATTAATTGTTGCAAGCAAGAGTCATCAGTGGATGCCAAAATTGCATATGAAATTTTGATGAAAAATATGATATATTAAATATCAGAATATTTGCATAATCTCAAAGTATCTTTGCCACAAGATTAACTATAAAGGGAAGTAAACACTTATGGAGGAGAAAACTGGCAGACACTAAATTAATCAGTTGGTCAAGGTTATATCACTGATAAGACATATCAGCATCACAATTCACTGAGAAGGGCACATGTGTGATTGGATTCTTACTAAAAAACTTAAGTCTTGAAGTGTCAGAAAACATTAGATAAACTCAAATTTAAGGACATTATACAAAGTAACAGCCTAATTGCTCATAGAAAAAATATTTTTGGATATTATCTCCTCATTCAAGGGGTACAAAAGAAAGAATAAATGGGACTACATCAAAATAAAAACTTTTTGTACAGCTAAAGAAATCATCAACAAAATAAAAACACAGCCTTCAGAAAGGGAGAATATATTTGCCAATACATCTGATAAGGGGTTAATATCCAACGTTTATAAAGTACTTAAAAACTCAACATGAAAAAAATGAACAACAACCCAATAAAAAAATGGGCAAAGGACCTGAATAGACACCTCTCCAAAGAGGACATACAGGTGCCAGTAGACATATGGAAAGATGCTCAACATCACTAACCATCACAGAAATGCAAATTAAAACCACAATGAGACACCATCTCACATCTGTCAGAATGGACATCATCAATAAATCAACAAACAAACAGCATTGACAAGGATGTGGAGAAGGGGGAACCCTTTGCACTGTTGGTGGGAATGCAGACTGATGCAGCCACTGTGGAAAGCAGTATGGAGAGACCTCACAAAATTGAAAATGGATCTGCCGTTTGACTCAATGGTCCCACTTCTGGGAATATATCTGAAGGAACTCAAAACACTAATTTGAAAGAAGATAAGCACACCTATGATTATTGCAGTGTTATTTACAATCGCCAAGATAGGGAAGCAGCCCAAATGCCCATCAGTAGATGAGTGGATAAAACAACTGTGGGACATTTACACAATGGAATGCTACTCGGTCGTAAAAAATAAGAAAATTTTACACTTTGCAAGAGTGTGGATGGACCTGGAGAACATTATGCTGAGTGAAATAAGCCAGTCAGAGAAAGACAAATACCATATGATCTCACTCGTCTGTGGAGTTTAATGAACAAATTGAACTAACAAGCAAAACACAGACTCATAGATGGAGAGCAGATGACCACTAGTGGGGGGCAGGGTGAGGTTAAGGGGTGGAGGGATTGAGCAAAAAGAAAAAAGGACTGGACGTGGACAACAGTGTGGTGGTTGCTGGGGGGAAGGGGGTATAAGGAGACTACATGGTAATGGAAAAAATACAGTAAAGATTAAATCAGTAAAAACCCAAAGTAGCTGTCCAGTACTCGAAAGTGTCCAGGGTGGGAAAGGATGATATACTGAAGAACTGACACAGGTTTGAAGAGGTTAAGGGGACATGATAACCAAATGAGACGTGTGATGCTGGCTTAGATCCAAGACCAGGAAAAAAAAAATTAGAACAACTGGTGAAATTTGACAAACACACACACAAGTTAATAAATAAATGGACAAGAAAAGCTAAGACAATAATTTTTAACTACTTATTTATCTTTATTTCTACCTGAATTTTGTAGATATTCATAGTATACAGTCTGTTTTACTAGTTTTGAATGTTTCATGATCCTGAATTTAAGTAAATTAGAAGATTTGGTATAAGAAAAAATGTAGAAAAATAAAATATGTCGTCGTCGTCGGCAGCCGTCCGTCTCGAGAGACGATGGTGTAGCTTCTTAAGAGTCTATCTGCACCGCCGAGAATGGTTGTGCAGTCCGACTCGGGAGTGACACGGTATCTGTCTCCTCCCGTGTTGAATCGACATCTTGCGATGACGCTGGAGTGTCCTCTCCAGTGGAGCTGAAGCTACAGAGCCTGGGCAGGGTGATATGGAGGGTCTGCTGTTGCCCATGCAGCAGACCCCCCCCTCTCTTCGCAGCTGAAGGGTCCAAGGGAAAGACGCAGTCAATACAGCTTGGCTTCAGGTGCGCCGCAGGAGTTGCCGGTGTTGACTACAACGTCAAACCGCCTTAGGGACTCCGGCTCTGGATTTTCTGTCGGGGTTTACTCCCTTAGCCTTTCCCCTGAAGAGGTATGCCGCAAGGCAGCGGAGGTTTTTTGGAGTCAGAGTTTTCCTTCTCTGATGTGCCCTGACTGGAAGATCGAACCAGCGACACTTAGCTCACAGGCCGACGCTCAATCCACTGAGCCAAACCAGCCAGGGCTAAATATCTCATGTACATTAAGCAAAATGGAAAAGAAATTGTGGCAGTAGCTTAAGGAAGCCAGTCTAGGTAAAATTAAAGTTGTAGTCCCCCCTTTCCTTTCCTGGGAATTTAATAATTCTTTAAATTGTTAATTTTAGCAGGAGAATGGAAGGCAGGGAAGGGAGTGGCAAAGGTGTATTTACAAAGTCTAGTCAGGCCCTGTTATAGCCATAGATGATAATACTACCTAAGCTGAGTGTGTTCAGTGCTTTCATTTAGACAATTTAGGGCTTTTTCTATTAGAATTCAAAAAGTGGGGGAAAGCAATTTATTTTAAAATCGGCTCAAGATAGAAATAGCTCCACAAATCTCCCAGCCACCCCCCATGTATATGCATATGCCTTTGCATTTCAATTATAAAGCCAATTCTGGAGTACCTCCCTCTCCTCCCCCACGCCTGTAACCCCCAATTAGCAACCCACCTTTTCTTGTAAACCCTGGAGAATGAATGTTTTTTTTGTATACTATGTACTATTTTGATATGACTGAAATTGGTGCTGGAGGATTGTATTAAAATATATGGAACCTAATATTTGAGATAACTACAAATAGACTATAAGCTGGAAAGTACTATTTTCAGTTAGAAAGATTAAACCATTTATTTTCTATATTTTAAGAGGATTTTCTTTTGTTTGATGTTTTCAACAATAAATTGCATTTGAATAAAAAAGTGAAAAAGAAAGGACCTGGCCAGGTTTGAAATAACTAAAATCTTATAAAATAAAAAAAAATATGAAAATGATTAGGTGTAGACTAAACCTATTTAACATGCATCCAGCTCTTTATATAAGTAACTATTTTAATTCTTCAAGGCGATAAGTTTCTGGTTTCTTCCTGTGCATAATCCTTACGTTATGTAGCCTTGCAAACTCAATTTTCTTTTAAGCACATTCAAATTTATTAGAAAAACCTTGGTCAAATTGTTAGAAATATTTGGCTGAGTTACATTTTTTAGTTATTAAGAAACTGCTTGATCAAACATAATTTCCAAACATCTAGGGATAAAAAAGTGACAAGTTTAAAAAATTGAAATGTAATAGTGTAAAATGCAAAGTACCAACGTAAGGAAGAATTTGACTGCATTTCAGTTTTGTTTCCGATCTTCATTCATGTCTGATCCCCCTCCTTTTATAGAGCTGGAAGAAATTGAGGAACAAGCTTTATGGGCAAGTGTTATGTACACGCCTGCTCTGCTCCTTGGATTTGGGATACCACAGACTTCTTTTAGTCACAGGCAGTGTATGTAGGGGCCCAGAAGTTTTTATTTCCCAAATAAGAACCTTCAAACCCAATCATCATCTGAGAATTCAGTTGGAATGGGTGGGAATTTCTCTCCTGATTCCCCTTTCTCTGGTTTAAATCTATATCACACAGAGAAAACTCTGTGGGAGGCAACGTGGTAAAATCACTTTACTTTTAAAAGTCCTTGTTTCTACTGTGTATCCTGGGATGGCTGTTTTCCTTTGTAGTTATACATTTTTATCTTTAATTGTAGTCACAGAATAGTTGTTTTGAGTTAATTTAGTGTATTTCCTTTATACAACCTAGTGTTTATTGTCCTGGACTTTGGTATCAAACAAAGTGCTTTGTGGTCCTGGGCAGGTAACTTGGATTTCATGGACTGTTCACATGTCATAAAACACTGGGCACAGCTATTGATTTGTTGCCTACTTATTTTGCCAAGTAAACATGTTAAAGTGAATGTAAACTTGGTCTCCACTATTCTCTTTCATAAACGAAAGTATGTTTTAATATAACAAAAACAGAAAGGTCATGTTCTCAATAAATAAATTTAGCTTTGTTTTACCATATTATTTTGTTTTTGTCAAGGATTGATGAAAATTTTACAATGGGTTGGTATGGTAATATTACCAACATCATATGGTTTGAAGATTAAATCCATTCATGTATGTTAAAGTTCTTTAACAGTCTCTGGCATGGAGTGTCTAATAAATTACTATTACCTTTTATATAGTATAAATATTTACACTATTATTTGTTGTTATAATATTATTATTGCTATTACTATTAATAGTTGCTATTCATTTGCTCCCTGCTCTTATTTTTTCCCTTAGATAATTTTTCATCATTATTTATAATTAATTCACCAAAGTAATTTGTAACATAATTCAGTAGACTTGATTCATAGCATACATTGTATTAGGATTGTGTTAGTCTGCTGGTTACCAAAAACTGCACACATAGAGGCTTAACTATGGACTTATTTTTCTCACGCAAGAAGAGGTTAAGTAAAAAACAAAAACTCATAGACACAAACAGTGTGGTGATTACTAGAGGGAGGTGGTGTTAATGGGAGGAGGTAGAAGAGGGTAAAGGGGGAATAAATGGTGATGGAAGGAGACTTGAGTGGGTGAACACACAATACTATGGGCAGTAGATGCATTGTGGAATTGTACACCTGGAACATAATTTTATTAACGTGTCACCCCAATAAATTCAATTAAAAAAAAGAAATGTATAAGAAGGCAATGTGAGGTTGGTATAGATACTCAAGGATGTCATTAAGGAAACTGGCTCAGTTTCAGAGTTGCAAGATAGTGGTTGCACCACAAACCAGGAAGAAAGGGTGTTGAAAATCCTTTTCTTGGTAAGATTTTGTCTTTTATTTTGAAAGAAAACCCTCATTGGGTACTTGTCATTGTCCGGAGTTCCAAGGGAGTCTGGAAGTTTGAGTTATTTTGCTTTTAAGCCTATATATTACAGAAAGGCAGGAAAGAAAGAGGTTAAGGTTAATGAGTGATGTGAGCTGGTAGTATTTGTCCAATTTACTTTGCATAGAAAATAGGTTATTGTAATAAGTTCATGCAGTGATTCTTAGTAGACGTCTTACTGGATTATAGAGCTGCATTGGTGTAGCTACTGGTATGGAATCAGAGAGAGATACTCAACTTCCTGATTCACTTATTAGGTGTATGATTATTTTCTGAACCACAGTCTTTTATTTGGAAATAGAGAAAAAAGTATCAGTGGTGAGCATTATTATAAAAATAAATGAAACACTGTATTTAAATTTTAAGTAGAATTATTTCTAAATGGTAGCTATTGATTGAAATATTGATTTAAAATAAAATGTAGGCTTACATTTTCTAAATTCATTTGGCTTTGAATTTATTTTTTAAATTCTGGAAGTTTTATTTCATTTTTAAAATGTGTTCCATTTGTGTCTGCTCATATTTCTACTTGTAGTAACACTTGTTATTTTCCTGGGACTTTCAAGTTTCAATTTGTCGTCCCTCCCCAAAGATGAATCATTACTTTTTATAAATAAATATACATTTGTATATAAAGTAGTTATAAAAGATAGCTGTTTAAATAGTTTTCTGTAATTTGTTGAATTCATACTTGTATCATACACATGTCTTTTAAGAAAAATGGTTTCATATTGAATGTTATACAGGACTAGCTATAATACTAATAAAACTTTAAGTATGTGCTGTGTTCAGCCTTAGAGCAATTACGTTTAGTTTGGTCTTCTAATGATAGCTTTCAAGATTTATGTGTATGTAAACTGTTCTTAATGTGTAGTGGGGTCAGTTAAACAATTTGCTGTCAGAAGTTAATGGCTAGAAATGTTACTGGAAAAAGTTGAAGGTATTTGTCATTAAAAAAAAAAAAATCTTTGTTTTCCTAAGTGTTTTGGTTTGGGGGAGCCTGTATAATTAATAACTGAATTTGGAGTCTAAATTATAAGTTAGAACTCTACGTCAGGATGCTCCTTACCACAGAATTGGAGCTAAAAATGTTCTTTAATGACTTGATATTTCTTTCCTGAGAGTTTGATATACAGGGTGAGAAGTAGTTATATCCTTTTATGTTAATAGCAAATTGAATAAAAGCTGAAAAGAAGCAGTGATTTTTGGTTAAGTTTCTACAATACAGAAGTCCTCCCTTTACAGAAACATGTAAATTTGTGGAAGAAAGTTAAGTTATTTTGGTGCTTATATTTTGAGCTGTCATTTACATTGGTATTTTCACTGGGATTTCACAAAGTGTATAAATACTTCCTCTGGGTTCCTGTGACACTTACATTCCATTTTGCAGATATTTATTACTTTGACATTTTTGACTATCTTCATGAACAGTAATTTAAATTAAACTAAATTATAAAATTAAATTTAATGCTAGAACATAGAACTAATTTGCTGATAAACTTTTACTAAGTAGAGGTCCTGGCCTTGAACCATTTTAATATATACGACCACTTGTATTTCAGTGATAAACTGATTAACATGCAAGTTTATATATATTTAAATCCTCACCCAAGGATAGGCTTATTGATTTTAGAGAGAGGAATGGAGGGAGGGAGGCAGAGAGGGGGAGGGAAGGAGGTATAAGGGCAGGGGAAGATACATTGGTACACACACTGACTGGAGATCAAACCTGCAACCTAGGTACCTAGGTATGTACCTTGACCAGGGATCGAACCTGCAGCATTTTGGTGTACGGGATGATGCTCCAACCATCTGAGCCACCCACCCAGGGCAAGTATATTCACTTTTAAAGGATGGTGTCAGCAGTAGGTTACATATGCTCCATTGAAATCTTAATTTTTGATTCTATATAAAATGTTAGAAGAAAGTAAGCTGTAATGAAACCTTTTCATAGTAATTTTTCACAGATTTTTAGCAAGAAACATCTTAAATACTTATATAAAGCAGCATTTAACTTTAACATCATTTTCTTCTACTTTTCACCTGTTTTGTTTTTATTTTGACATGTAATGGCTCTTCTTGATTGAAGGAGACAGTGTGATTTCTAGAGTATCTGAGATGCCCCTAATCCACAGGGTGCTTCCCTCACCCTTTGCTGACGCCTGAAGGACACTGAGGAAAACAGATGTGGCTGATGGTTCTCGGTATTGAACGGACCTTAGAGATCAGCTGACCAGTAATATTCACACTCTCTCACAGACATGCACGTGACCCCAGAAGCTTCTCAGGGCCCGTTGGGGAGGTGCAGACAGCTGACCTGGCCTACACACTTCTTATTTTTATTAGAAAAAGGAGATTTACCATGAAAACATGTTGAAAATCGCTGATCTAGTGATTCGGACTCCTG
Organism: Furipterus horrens; assembly: GCF_987537825.1. Classification (NCBI taxonomy): domain Eukaryota; kingdom Metazoa; phylum Chordata; class Mammalia; order Chiroptera; family Furipteridae; genus Furipterus; species Furipterus horrens. Next base: position 24,781,777 of record NW_028327180.1, on the reverse strand, counting down.
AGTATAGGAAATAGATACCAAAAGTTGTTAAGTGAATATCTCCATGTCATGGAGACAGAGCCAGCAAACTTGAAAATTTAATCACCTCCCTACATAGAGGTGAGCATACTTGGCCCACAGCCTGCTTTTCTGTATACAGTTTTATTGGAACACAGCCAACCTTATACTGTAATATTGTTGGTGGCTGCTTTCTTCCTTACTACAGGGGCTGAGGCAAATAGTTGACAAGAGGCAGTATGGCCTGCAAAGCCTGAAACATTTGCTGTCTGGTTTTTTAAAGAGAAAGTTTGTCCTTTCCTTAGACTTTCATCTTTGTAAAAACACAAATACCTCTGGAGGTGTGTGGGTATAGAGTGATTATTTAGTGGTGTGATCAGTTACACCTCAGACAAGTGGAGAGTTCCTTTCTAATATTTGATAGGGTAGTGACCCAACTTTGCTATGACAGCATATTATTATTATTAGTTCTTTATTCTCACCCAAGGACATGCTCATGGATTTTACAGAGAGGGGAAGGGAGGGCGAGAAAAGGAGAGGAACGTCAGTGTGAGGGAGAAACATCAATCTGTTGCCCCCACCAGGACAGAACCTGCGACCCAGGCATGTGTCCTAATGGGAATTGAACCCAAGGCCTTTCAATTCATGGGACATAGCTCCAACCAACTGAACCACACCATCCAGGACTGCATATTTTGAGGGACTGATTCTATTAATAATATAGCATTGTCATGAGCAAAAATTGTCTCTTTTTAATGATGTTTCTTACATTTAAGTGTTACGTTTTCTCAGTCAAGTTATTATTAGATAGATGCAGAGCTGTTTTGGAGTTGTCCATAATGTAGTTCTGATCACATTTGATTAAATAGCTAACTTTCTTGAATGGTTTGTTCTCCAACTTAGAAAACTTCAAAGACAGAAGAAGAGTTGGGAAACAAATATCAAATTGGTCAAAACGTTAAATCACCTGACCATTATTTTTCTTTCTCACTCAGTATTATTCTCAGGTTTTATTTGTGTGTAAAATTATTTTTAGGAAAATTTCAGAAGATCCTTATACTTCTTAGTGATTATAATTAGGAATATTACATTTACTATTACTAGCCCCATTACTCCTTATAAGGAGTAATGGGACTCAATCCCTCCCTTCATACTCAGTGGGGCCCATGAATTACTCTTCTTGCCTCTCTAGGTGGGAAGCGAATTTGGATACCCCTGCGGAAGAACTCCTAATATGCACTCATACCAGAAATGTGACCCTGGCTGGTTTGGCTCAGTGGATTGAGCGTCGGCCTGCGAGCTAAGTGTCGCTGGTTCGATCTTCCAGTCAGGGCACATCAGAGAAGGAAAACTCTGACTCCAAAAAACCTCCGCTGCCTTGCGGCATACCTCTTCAGGGGAAAGGCTAAGGGAGTAAACCCCGACAGAAAATCCGGAGCCGGAGTCCCTAAGGCGGTTCGACGTTGTAGTCAACACCGGCAACTCCTGCGGCGCACCTGAAGCCAAGCTGTATTGACTCCGTCTTTCCCTTGGACCCTTCAGCTGCGAAGAGAGGGGGGGTCTGCTGCATGGGCAACAGCAGACCCTCCATATCACCCTGCCCAGGCTCTGTAGCTTCAGCTTCACTGGAGAGGACACTCCAGCGTCATCACAAGATGTCGATTCAACACGGGAGGAGACAGATACCGTGTCACTCCCGAGTTGGACTGCACAGCCATTCTCGGCGGTGCAGATAGACTCTTAAGAAGCTACACCATCGTCTCTCGAGACGGACGGCTGCCGCCACAGAGCCACCTTTACAGTGGGGCCGGCAACTATATTCCCCTCTGAATCCCCAGAGCAGATGTCTGGTGGTATTGTGGGCAGAGGAGTCTCTGGAAAATCCTACCTAACAGGTGGAGTGGAACCTGTGCCCTGGTTCAATTGGCTATCCCATTTACCCTAGCATTTCCAAAACCGATCCAGACTGCCTCTGTTAGGAAAAAAAGGTCAGTGGCGCCTGGTGAATCCTATAATCCTCATATCTATAGTGACACCATTGGAGTCCCCAGAGGAGTTCCAGATGAGTTTAAAGCTAAAAATCAGATAGCAGCAGGGTTTGAGTCAGTGCTCTTCTGTTGATTAGATAAACTATATTTATTATAACCAACAGAGGTTTATCAATTATACTAGGAATACTATAGAAGGTTCACAAACACATTGCATACTGGTCTTGATGTCAACAATATTTCTTACTTCCAATGTGCTCAGACATGTTTTAAAAGCACTGCTTTAATCTTTTTTTTTTTTTTTTTTTTTTTACAACCCTGGCTGGTTTGGCTCAGTGGATTGAGCGTCGGCCTGCGAGCTAAGTGTCGCTGGTTCGATCTTCCAGTCAGGGCACACAACCCTGGCTGGTTTGGCTCAGTGGATTGAGCGTCGGCCTGCGAGCTAAGTGTCACTGGTTCGATCTTCCAGTCAGGGCACATCAGAGAAGGAAAACTCTGATTCCAAAAACCTCCGCTGCCTTGCGGCATACCTCTTCAGGGGAAAGGCTAAGGGAGTAAACCCCAACAGAAAATCCGGAGCTGGAGTCCCTAAGGCGGTTTGACGTTGTAGTCAACACCGGCAACTCCTGCGGCGCACCTGAAGCCAAGCTGTATTGACTCCGTCTTTCCCTTGGACCCTTCAGCTGCGAAGAGAGGGGGGGTCTGCTGCATGGGCAACAGCAGACCCGCCATATCACCCTGCCCAGGCTCTGTAGCTTCAGCTTCACTGGAGAGGACACTCCAGCGTCATCGCAAGATGTCGATTCAACACGGGAGGAGACAGATACCGTGTCACTCCCGAGTCAGACTGCACAACCATTCTCGGCGGTGCAGATAGACTCTTAAGAAGCTACACCATCGTCTCTCGAGACGGACGGCTGCCGACGATTACTAGCCAATTTACAAATGAAAACTTTAGGAGTTTTTTGAGGAGTAAGCCCCCATTTTGCAAATTAGTTTTCTTGGTACATATCACGTTTTTAATTCTTGTTTATTTCAAGTCCAGCTAACTTGCTGAAAGTTGTGTTTTGTTTTTTGGTTCTACAGAAAAGACATTTGTTACCTTAGAAATAAACACTGTGCTATTAGTTAATTAAGTTGATGTATTCAATAATAATAGGAAATGAAAATATTGATTTTCAGTTCTGTGAATCATGAGTTTTGTGTTCTTAAACACCTTTGTAAATAAATAAATAATTTTAGTCTTTGATTTTGCCAGTAATAACATTAAAAGCTCAGGAAACATTCAAACTAAACATGTAGAAAGTTACATGGTGGGGTAAATTTATTCACTGATCTTTTAGCAAGACAGTTTCTGTTTTTGTGATGGAATGCTTAAGTAGGTATTTCAAATCTTGTTACATAGAAAATGCTAATTCCTTCATTTTGCATATGTTCTATAAGAAGTATCTTGCTGCCTGACCCAGTGGTTACAAAAATGTGTATTCACTGCCTTCTGCTTGGCTTACAGGCTTGAAAAGTTTAATCATGCCAGTTTAAGAATTTCTAGTTTATTTGATGTGCAGTGAGAGCTTTTGAATCCTGCATTATAAGTCAGGATAGTGCGTGAGGACAAATAATTGGGTAGTATGAGGATGGACAGGAAGGTCATGGAGGCTTTTGGAATGCTTGAGCCATACCCCTCTACAAGACTAGCAATTATGTAGAGATGGGTGAGAAACAGGTCTGTATCAGTTAGAATGGAAACAGACAAACTTGGGAGGAAGAGGGACTAAGCAATGGCTCAGGACTGTACCTAAAATTAATAAGTTTATATTATTTTCTTGTGACTGTTCTAAATAAATAATCAGTCATGGTGTGAGAGCAGGCTACATGGCCATTTTTACAGTTTACATTAGGAGTAGTATGTTTGTTGAGAAATAATGTCTTACAATAAATTTCCCTTGGCTAAAGAGTGGGAAGGTAATGTTAATTAGGAAATTGCTTCTAAGGAAAATCTAAAGGGATTTGGTTTTGAAGGAGGTATGGGTAGGGGGTATGGATTCTTATTATTTACCCCCTTTTGGAAGGAGGCATTAAACATATAAAGTTTTCTAATTTTTAAAAAAATTTCCTGGGTTGTCTGAGCTCTCAGTGATTTTAGGGCTCAAAGGTCCTACTGTCTTCTATAATTGCAAGCCTCTAATGCTTCTGTTGAAGAGGTATCTTTAGGTAAAGAGGAATGAAGAGGAGGGGACTCACCCCAGCCTAGGTTCTGTCTTAGTTAAAAAGAGCAAAACCAAAGCTCTTTTGTCAATTTCAATTATTTTTCTTTCTAGGTACAGCCAAACAGGACTAGGACTTTCAGTCATTCTAATAAAGTACCACTTGGTGAAAATATACTCTGAAAGGAGAAATTTTGTTCCATAATAGCATTATTAATGTAACTGTTTATGAAACATCTTAAAGACACTGGATATAATGTGTACTAATTATTACAGCTGATCTGTTAATGTTCATCCAATATGATTTTTCTGTGTCATATAGAGTTTTGCTTCTAGGAAGGATGTATTTTTTTGTCTAGGTTGTTGTCTTCAGTTTTTCAGTCTGACTTTCTTGAAATGACATCTGTGGTCTTTTGGGGGGGTGGTTTCAAGAAATCTGAAGTTAGATGAGAAGTTTAAATAGAATTTTTTTTCTGAATTAGGCTTTCATTACTAAGAAACAAAACTATGGGCCTTTAAGCCCATCAGATATACTAGGTCCAGTACCTGGCACGTTGCTGGGTGCTGTGCTCAATTCATCAACCTTGTTATGTACTAAAAAGTACCCTAATTTCTATTTAGTTTGCAATCAAGAATTATTTTACTGCTACTTTATCTCATTTAAAATGGTTGTAAGTGTATTATCTAAAACTTGAAATTGGATTCAGAGATAAAACTTTCCTTTTTTTTTTTTTTTAGGTTGTTTATCTTACATACAAACAGAAACTTGCCTGAATTTATCTTTTCTCTTTTTAGTGTGCTGTGGAGTTGTCTTAAGTAGCTGTTACTTCTTGGCAACGATAAAGATAACTTTTAAATAATTAGTTAATGTATTAGAACTTGTATATCTGTGGCAATTAATTATATCAACATGTCTAAAGAAAAGAGACTATTCCAATAGTTGGATTAGAAGTGAAATAACTTAAATGAGAGCATTTTCCCTCATAATAATGGTTTAGGAGAGAGACACTAACTACGCCAAACTTGCAACAGTGTCTTGCCAGTGTTAAGTGAAACTCTGTGGAAAATGCGAATGAAAACCTTATTACAAGGAATGTAGTATCACAACTCCTTACTCCCAAATAGAAATTGTCCTAGTGTTTACTTTCCTTCAGCTACTTATCCTTAGAGGAAATCAGTTTTAGTACTTTCAGATGTCATCTCAGTTCTCCTGGAAGGGAGTAGATGTTAAACATATTGAATCAGTTTTCAGGAAGACAATATTTACCTTCAAATTGGCTGAAACAAAATACAAAATAGCACAGAGGAAAGCAAAAAAAAAACCAAAAAAAAACAAAAACAACCTAGCATCTATAAATCTTTGAAGGTCTGGTGATATGCAATTTATAATTTTCATCAAAGTGATTGAAATTTTTTTAGGAAAAAGAAGAAAAGACATCTCACTCATAACTTAAAACTTGACCTTTTGCATATTATATTTTCTTTATATGTGGAATTGGTTAAATGACTTTTATTGTAAAATATCATTTACTCTCTTTTCCAAAGCTTACAGAAAATGTCTTAATTTCTTTCTATTACAGCTTTCAGAAGATTATAAGAATTTTCTCCTTCACATATTGTATAAATGTTCTCTGCTGATTGTGAAGTCGACTACATTAAACATGTTTACAGGAAGCCACTACAGTCCTCCACTCTAGCAGCTGAACTATCCAGCTGAGAGCTATCTAAGGGAGCCCTGGCTGGTGTGGCCCACTGGATTGAGCACAGGCCTGGGAACCGGAAGGTCACCTGTTTGATTCCCAGTCAGGGCTCATGCCTGGGTTGGGGGTGTGCAAGAGGCAGTCATGTATACCTCACCCGTTGATGTTTCTCTCCCTCTCTTCTGCTCTTCCCCTCTCTCTAAAAAAGTAAATAAATAAAATATTTAAAGTTTATATGAACCCATGCTTATCCTTTTCTGCTGTTAGGGTAGATGCCAGTGCCCATTTTCCTTCACTTTTACTTTTCCTAGTTGATTATGAAATCAAAGGCACAGGAAGAGAAATGTGTGGACCTATTTATTTAGGATGGCATTTTAGAGGCAAATATCTAAGGCTTCATTTCTCATTGTCGAGTAGAACCCATTCATGTGGGAGGTAATTGTCAAAAATGATACTTGTAACCACAAAGAACAATAATCTTGCATTATCTTCCTGGTAAACTGCTCCTGTGTTTGAATTGACTTTATAAAAAGCTAACCTTGGAATGTGAGAAAGAAAATATTAGATCATTTTCCTTGTAGTTCTTTCTATTCCAACTGACATCATTCTTGGGCCTTTAACAATGTCTCATTAGCAAACCTTTTCTCTCCCTTTTTACCCATGCTGGTAACTCTTCATTTAATTTCTTTCTCACATCTATCTTGCTCATTTTTTAAGGGCTAATTTAAGTGTTCATGAAGTTTTTTCTGGTCATTTGAGTGAGCGGGAGGTTGAATTTTTCTTTACAGGATTTTTACTGTTTTTAGGCTGTACAACTTTTGAAGACATTATCCCCTGGGAACTATTTCATAATTGTTAGGGGTTCATATCTTATCTCCTGTTTTAAACTGCCAAAGTCCTTGAAGGTGAAATTGTCTTACTGACATTTGTGTTTCCGTGGTGTTTTACATATCTTTGCATTCTGTAAATATGTATGATGTGTGAGACGTTCTGACGATAATTAAATAAGCAACACTGATGGGGGGGTACAACCCAATTTGGTATAATTTTAAAACTTAACTCTTACGAAAAAAATCTTTAATTATTTGATTGTCACATAATTTAGGCTTGTGATTATTTAAAGACAGGGCCAAAATTAATTCTTAGAATTGCCTAGTTAGGCGTTAGTGATTCAAATTTTACTTAGTCACCATGACTTGCTTCAGTCACAGAAGCAAGTCAAAAGTAAAAACCTGAGGTCTAGGCATTATGAATTCCTAAGCTCTGGACTTCATTTTGTTGCCTTGGATTATATTTGGGTATGTATACATTTGCTTTCCCTAGATTATGAGCTTTTTGTTTTATACATCTGCCTTATAGCCTTTTAAAGTTAGATCAGCAGTATTGTCAGTTGTATAGTCAATCTTTTGTAAGATCCAAGAAGAAAAAAATTGAGACTAATTATACTTTAATAACTTCTTTTGCTTCAATGTCACTCTAAATGGTGTCATTTATTTTGGAGCCTGGAATTTTAATAAGGAAGAATAGCTGGAGGAGAAGGACTGGTATTATGTGCCTTATTCTCCCTGTGTGTGACCTTGGCATCTTCCATTGGTCTTATTTTTCTGGACTGTAAGATATGGCATGCTGTCTGCCTTACCTGTTTTTCAGGGTTGTAAGGCTTAACTGAACATAATATATGAGAAAGTATATCACAAATAGAGAACTCTAATGTAAGGCACTACTGTCTTGACACATCTGAAGAATTACTGCCAGCAGAAATTGTGAGTCATTTATAAAGTCAATAAACTTAAGATACTTTTACTATTTGGCTAGTAGCAGTTATAGAAAATGTTTCCTTTTGGTGTGTGTAAGGCAGTAAAACCATGTTTTCAAATTATTTCTTTATTTGGTTGTCTAGCTTATTATTTATCTGGATAATTTTAGAAGCGTAGGCTTCATGTTGAGTTTTGTAAAAAGCTTTTCCTTCTTAAAGCTTTTTCAGACTTCAAAGAATAATTGTGTAAAAACTCATCTACACCAAGGTATTGAAATAGTTTTGATCACTTTGTTTTAAGTAAAAAAGCTGCACCCTAAATTCTTCACTTTCAAAAGTGCTCAAAAGTGGCAGTCTTTCCTTATGTGTCACATGTATATATATGTTCTACACTGTGTTGATCAGGATCCGTATTTTTAGAATAAAAGCTCTGTAAGGATATGCAATGAATGGATACCATTTTCTTTTTTGGTTATTGAAATCTGTCATTCTGTATTTAAGTTTGAATGCTATATAAACTTAGATATATAACCAGAAACTTGCCTATGAGTGCAGATAGGAATAAGAATGCGAAGTAGATGCAAAAACCTCATGATGGTTTTTGAAGAATTTGAAGAGAAATTTGAATTTCATAATAAATGTTCCACTTTGAAAGGTGCAGCATTAAGTGAATCTTTATGTTATGACTCTCTTCTTAAACAAGAGTTATATTTAAAATACAGCTCTTTTGGAAGTGCCACATTAGCTGTTTTAGGTTGCTTGCCATTGTAATAATATGTAATACTTTGTGTTGCTTATTGCTCAATATATATTTAGGGAGAACATAACTCAGAAAGAGCAGCTGAGGAAAGATATGGAAGTGCATTTATTGTGTCTGTTCTGTGCCACAAAGTCAACTAGGTATTTTCTCATATTTTTTAAGATAGTTTTTCAATCAGCCCAGTTAAGTAGGAGGTGCTGTCTTAATTTATCAGCAAGAAACCAAGATACAGAGAGGTTAAGTAATGTGTTAATGACATGTAACTCTGATTTAAAGTCTATATTTTTTCCACTGTACCCCATCTACAGTAAGATTGGGTATAAATATTTATATTGCTGTTAAAAGGACTTCTGCAAAATGAACTTCAGACTTGCTTAAGGTGTTTTTCTTCATTTAAAATGTCTCGCTAGGTTACTTACACTTGAGAGATGAGCTTCTGGTCTCAAGTCTAATTTTATTAAAATTTAATTTTTAAAACAATTGGAATTAGCAGAGTGGGGCTGGAGCATCTACTTTTAAATTAGATCCAGGTGCTTAGTGGACAGATTACTCTCAATAAATGCTAGCTACTGTTATTTTAACTATGCCTTTTAAATAATAGCCTGTCTTACTTTCCAGGTTTATCTGAAAACCAGTCTCACATGATGGTTTTAATAGCATCTAATATTAATGGATTGTTAATGTTGTCACCAGACACTGTGCTAAGGATGTTAACATATTATCTTGATATCTTCTTCTGCTTATTTGCTATTGGTTTTTGGTTGGTAGTTTCTGTGGGTTTTAAAAAAATAACAATCACCTATAGTATTAGAGGTTTTTGCTAGAGAAATTCAGTTAGAATTCTTTGTTTTTTGTAATGGGCTCACTTGAAACCTTTCAAATTATCCCGCATTTGGGAAAACAACCAGTTTTCCTCAGTAGTAGCACCACCGGGCATCTGCTGGTTTGTCCGAAACACAGAATTATATCTCTTATTTGCATTGCTTATGAAGTTTCAATATGGAGTTACTTTAGTACTTAAGCCATTCTGTGTAGGAACCTCGCTGAGAAACTTGGTTTTCAGTATTGAATGAAAAAGCCAGTGGAAAACTTTGGGAAATTGCTACCGGGGACCAGATTTAAATGGGTTATATAGTCTTTGAAACTAGCAGGTTGGCGGGTAAAACATTCCTACCACAACTGCTTTTGTAACTGTGGCCATGAAGATACCTTAGCTTCTTAAGTGAACTCTGTTGTCTGGCTACACTATTCAGCAAGGGGCTATTTGGACCAGACTTCAGAAAAGTTAATGCATATCTTGCACAGAGCTAACTATTTCAGTTATCTGACCCTATCTAGCCAGCTCTGATGCCACTTTATGATTGTACTTCACAGTCTCAACTACAGAATGAAAGGCGGCTTGCTAGATTTTGGAATGTGAGATCTTAAGGAGTCCTAAGTGCTTTTGAAATCCTAAAATAATCCATCCAGATGCTCTGGTTGTCTGGGTCTGTATCTGTGTTTAAATGGTGTCTTTGTGTTTGTGGCAAGAAACCTTATTTGTGTCTTTTTGGCCCTTACAAGACATAGAAAATATTATCCCTACCTTAGAGGTAGGAGAGCATAGCACTCCTGGACAGAAAGGCAGAGGGTCTTTAAAGGTGTAACACATTCTTGGCTTTTTAAATCTATGAGTTTTCTTGTTTATGTCCCCTTTCAAAAAATTTTGCCTTTCCCTTCCCAAACTTTCTTTGTTTTCTATTTCTTATACTCCTTATTTTCTTCTATTTTTGTGGGGTACTCGGGTCAGAAAGAAGGGTTAAGTACATAGTCTCCTATGTGGATTGCTCATTTTCTCCTGGTAATTGAATGTTAACTTGCATTGAGAGTGTACATGATAATGTTTTCGTCTCTGGACTGTTTTCAGTGTTCCAAAAATGTTCATAATTTGTACCTCAGCTATATAGTTTTAAGATTAGTGTTTTAAATATTATTTACTTAGGGTTTTTCTTTTTTTGCATGGTTCATGTATCAAGAAGTATAAAAGAGTAAACGGTGGAGAGTCTTATTCCTTCTTTGTTCCACATCTGCCCAACTCCCAGTTGCCTAATGATAGTGGGTGATTTTAGTTGCTTGTTTCTTCTAACAAAGATTTTTAAAAATCCATATATAGACCCATAGAAAATGTGTCCCCCCCTTCTTCAAAATTCTATCTGTATACCTGCCTCTTGCTTATTTATGTAACATAAGATATAATTTAGGGATCTTTCCAGGACGGTACACTAAGAGCTCTTTTGTGTGGTGATGGAGTGTGTGTGTGTTTAACCATTACAGCGTATTCACAGTGCTACAATAAATATCCCTTACATTTGTAATCTGGTAAATTTCTGTTGGGCCAAAGGGTGCTTGAATCTCTAAATTCAACAATTATTATAGTAGCAGGATTACACTACTAACAGTGCTGTTTTAGGAATTAAAAAAAAGTCAAGTTGCAATTAAATTGTGTGAACTTTTTCAAAAGTCATACATTTATATACAGTAAGATTCAACCTTTTTAAGTGTAAAATTTTGTGTAGTTCTGTTACCACCATCACAATAAAAATAAAGACATTTTCATCACCCTGAAAAGCTCCCTTGTCCCTTCTTATAGTCCCTATCTTCTGATTAGCCCTGCCTCTGGCAACCATTGATATGATTTCCATTCCTATAGTTTTGCCTTTTCTGGAATGTCCTTTTATGTAGTCATATAGTGTGCAATCCTTTTTGTGTACATGTCAATAATAGAACCGAGGTATATTTGTCAAAACTAAGAAGTACATATTGGAACGATATCACTTACTAAACTAGAAACGTTATTTATATCTTACCAGGTTTTTTACTAATGTCTTTTTTTCCTGCTCAGAATACAATCTAGGATACCACATTGCATTTAGCATTTTGATAAACTGTGTTTTTTTCTTGAGTTGTGAGAGTTCTTTATATATTCTGGATACAAGTCCTTTATCAGATTGAATGCCCCTTTGAATCTGCAAAGTTCTACCCCAAATTTTTATTTTTAGTAGAATCATTAACTCATTCTAATGTTTAGGTAAGTGCAAATTATCTTTCTACATATCTATATTTTCAATGCTGACTTAATTTATATAACAGATTTTATTTTTAGAACAAATGGTTATGTTCTAAAAATTGTGAAAAAATACATTTTTTCAGATGCTACTATACTTTGTAGATATGTTCTCAGAAAAATATGTTGTTATTGCTGAAATATTTCCTTCGTGATGTAAATAACTTTCTTGACAATCACAGGCAAAGACGCCTTGGATGTAGCTACACAGAAAGCCTTTTAGGGTCAAGGGGACTGGCTGGCCTAGAAACCTTTTGCATTGAAGCACATAATTTTTTAATTTAATTTTTCTATTGCAGTATACCTCACTGCAGAAATTTTTGTACTTTAGCAGATATTAGTAAACATTCACTATTTATGAGTCCTTGTAGTTACAGTGGTACCTCAGCACTTGTTAATTCATTCTGGAATCATGACCTGTGGCCAAAACCAATGAGTAACGAGCAAGCAGAATGGTGAAGCACTTTTTCTTGTCAAAATGTGACAGGTAAAGGGTTTGGTGAGTTCTGAAGCCTATGAGTACCAAAGTATGACTTAAATACTTCAACAAATCTTTACAAGGGTCTCCTATGTACCACTCACTATTTTAGACATTGAGGATCCAGCTGTGAACAACAAAGTCCTTACTTAGTACACAGGGCTTACATTCTAGTGAGGTCAGGCACCAAACAAAATAATAAAATGCCATGTTTAATGTTGATAAATATTGTAGGAAAATATTAAGTTGGTTAAGGTCACATTTGGAGGCTTCAGTGATAATGTAGAGGTATTGGAAGGACAGAATGAGGTGATGGAGCCGGGTTTATGGTGGATAGAGGAGAAAACATCTCAGACTTTCTAGGTGGAAATTGTCTTGGCTTGGTGAATAATGGAATCTTCAGGGCTGGAGTAGTTAGTGGCAGGTAGAAGGTGTTCATACCAGAGAATTAGCAGGGGAGGCCTGATTAAGTAGAGACTTTGGCATTTCTTCTGCATGTGTTGGGAACCATTGTAGGGCTGTGATGAGAGGAATGGTAAGATCACTCTGAATGATGGGTTGAGAACAGTCAGTAGAGGGGGGAGGGTGGAAACAGGGAGACCAATCGGGGGCTAATGCAGTCAGCTCATTGTGATAGCAGATGGTGGAAGGGGAAAGTGGTCACATGTTGGATATATAATAAAAGTGGAGCAGACAATATATGTTAAATTTGGGTATGAAGACAAGAGGACTGAAGGATGACTTCAAGGTTTCTGGAAGGATGAGGATGATATTTTTTGCAGAAGAGGACGTGGGGGAGATCAGGCTCCTTTAAAGAGGGATGGCGTGGTGATGCTGGTGGTGAGAGCGATCAGAAGTGCAGTTTAGAACAAGTAGAGTTTGTGATGCCTATTTGTCATCTAATGAGTTGTCATCAAATAAGTAGTTCAGAGTCCACTGGACTGGAGATTTCAGACAATGATGCTTTTAAAATCATGCCTGACATCTTTATTATTAGAAATATTTCTTAGTGAAATGAATGCTTAGTATAGCAGGAGATGTTTAATAAATATTTGTTGCATAAACTTGAAGTGGAAATCTCAATATTGTTTTCCGTAATGACATATTTTATGCTAATAGTTCCTGGTATTGGTAAAGGTCAAGTGACCTTTAATAAAATGTAACTTTATGAAGTAGTAATGAGAAGGTTTTATCACCCTTCATAAGCAATACTTTTGAGAAATATGTAGACATTAAAAGGTAGAGCATGTCGCTTAGCTGGAGCTGTTGACACTGTCCCCTCATAACCTCTATTCCTACCCGTCGTCAAAACTGCTATCCTGTCCTTTTAAAAATATATATATTTTATTTATGTTTTTTTAGACAGAGGGGAAGAGAGGGAGAGAAACATTGGTGTGAGAGATATCAATAGATTGCCCCTCACATGCCCCCAACTGGGGACCGGGCCTGCAACTCAGGCATGTCCCTTGACTGGGAATCCAACTGGTGACCTTTTGATTTGTAGGCTGGTGCTCAATCCACTGGGCCACATGGGTCAGGGCGCTATCCTTGCCCTTGATGGCATCGATTTCTAATGCGTAGACTGTATAAGAAGTTAAATTTATGTGCACCACAGGTTATTTTTAATAAGCAAAAGGGTTTTCATAGTAACTGTATTGGCTCTGTTCCGTGGGCTTGGAGTTCCATTTGAGTATATTATTTGATATGCTTTTGAAACTTACTTTGGCTTAACTTCACTGGGTTAAGAAACTTAACTATTAGTCTGATCAGGCTGCCATAACAAAATAACCTAGACTGAATGACTTAAACAGTAGGAATTTATTTCCTCAAAGTTCTGGAGGCTAGAAGTTTAAGATTAAGGTTCTGACTGATTCAGTTCCTGGTGAGGGCTGTCTTCCTGGCTTGCTGCAAACCACCTTTCTGCTCTGTTCTCACTCACATGGACGTCCCTCAGTGCACATGCAGAGTGAGATGTCCCTCCCTCATTTATAAGGGCACCTATTCCATGGGACTAAGGCCCTACCTTCATGACTTCATCTAGTTCTGATTACCTCCTAATGGCTCTGTCTTCAAATATCATCACAATGAGGGTTAGGGCTTCACCATATGAAGAGTTTTGTTTGTAACACTTTCAAAAAAATTATATTTGTTTGACTATGCTATGACAGTTATCCTGATTTTCCCCCATTGCCCCCTCCACCCAGCACCCCCGCTCCCTCAGGCAACCCCCCCCATTGTTCATGTCCATGGGTCATGCGTGTAAATTCTTTGGCTGCTCCATTTCCTGTACTGTAATTTATATCCCTGTGGCTATTCTGTAACTACCAATTTGTACTTCTTAATTCCCTCACCTCTTCACCCATTCTCTCCCACCCCCCTCCCATTTGGTAACCATCACAATGCTCTGTATCCATGATTCTGTCTCTGTTCTTCTTGTTTGCTTAGTTTGTTTGTTTTTTATTTTTAGATTCAATTGTTGATAGATTTGTATTTTTTGCCATTTTATTGTTAATAGTTTTGATCTTTTTCTTAAATAAGTCTCTTTAACATTTCATATAATAATGGTTTGGTGATGAACTTCTTTAGTTTTTTCTTGTTCGAGAAGCTCTTCATCTGCCCTTTAATTCTAAATGTTATCTTTGCTGAGCAGAGCAATCTTGGCTACAGGTCCCTTGCTTTTCATGACTTTGAATATTTCTTGCCAATCTCTTCTAGACTGAAAGTTTCTTTTGAGAAATCAGCTAACAGTCTTATGGGTACTCACTTGTAGGTAACTAACTTCTTTTTTCTTGGTGCTTTCAAGATTCTCTTTTTAACTTTTGGCATTTTAATTATCATGTGTCTTGGAGTGGGCCTTTTTGCATCCATCTTGTCGAGGATCTCTGTGCTTCCAGGACTTGCATATCTATTTCCTTCACCAAATAAGGGAAGTTTTCTTTCACTATTTTTTCAAATAGATTTCCTGTTTCTTGCTCTTTCTCTTCTCCTTCTGGCACCCCTATGTTGCAAATGTTGGACCTCTTGAAGTTGTCCCATAAGCAGCTTATTCTATTATCGTTTTTTTGGATTCCTTTTTTTTGTTATTCTGATTTTTTTTTTTTTGTTCCTTATTTTACAGATCATTGATTTGGTTCTTGGCTTCATCCACTCTACTGTTTCCCTGTAAATTATTCTTTATTTTAATTAGAGTATCATTTGTTTCTGACTGGATCTTTTTTATGCTGTTGAGGTCCTCACTAAGTTCCCTGAGCATCCTTATAACCAGTGTTTTGAACTTTGCATCTGATAGGTTGCTTATCTCCATTTCATTTAGCTCTTTTTCTGGAGTTTTGATCTGTTTTTTCACTTGGGCCATGTTTCGTTGTCTCCTTGTTTTGGTGTTCGTTTCTATGTATTAGGTAGAACTGCCTTGACTCCATGTCTTCGCAGTGTGGCCCAAGGTAGTAAGTGCCCTGTAGAGTCCAGTGGAACAGCCTCCCCTATCACCCAAGCTGAGTACTTGAGGTGTGCCTTTCGTGTGGGCTGAGTACACCCTCCTCTTGTAATGGAGCCTTGATTGCTCTTGGCAGATCTATGGGAGAGACTTACCCAGGCCAGTCAGCTGCAAGGATTGGCTGTGACTACTAACCACTACCCGCTGCCCTCCATGGAGGATCATCTGTGCAGGGACAGGGTGGTGGTGCTCTTATATGGTCTATAGAAGTCTACTGGGTGTGCTGGCCCTGGGGTTTCCCGGGAGGTGCAGGCCAAGGTTAGAACTCACCTGAATTTTACCCTGGGCCACCCTACCTGAGCTATAAAGCAATCTGAGATGGCTGCTGCTTGTACTGGGCTTGGAGATTCCCAGGCAAAGCCAAGCTGTGAATCTAGGCTTATTGCTGCTAGTGCTGGGCATGGGGCTCACTGAGGCCTGCAGTTTACTTGTTTGATAGGATTTAGAAAGTTGTGAAGAATGAGCCAAGACCAGCCATTCATATGGAAAAGCAGCTTGGGTGGACCCATATGTTGGGTGGGATGGAGGCTCTCTGTAACACTTTTCATAGTAACATCTTTAAATACGAGAATTATTTTACATTTCCGTTGAGTGTGAATATGAGAAGGAACACAACTCTAGGTAATTATACCTGAGGAATCATTCTAGGAAATGAGAGTGCATTTGTGAAAAATAAATGGAAAAATAATACACAGATTTAATTTTACTGAGAAAGGCTAGTTTAAGTTTCTGAAATGCCTACATTGTAGAATTTTAAAAAACATTTAACTTATTACCTGCAAGCACAAAGAGTAACAATAATACTTAAAATGTTTCTTCATTCTGATAGAATTGATTGAGTAAATTAAGAAATTTTTAATCTGTAATTAACATTAAATACTGTGCTAGGGTTCTTAAATTCTCTTCTTAAGTAGGGTAAATGTGCCCACATACAGATTTAATTACATTATTAATTTGCTTAACACTTTCATGGTTTAATTGACTTTTGTACAGACTGAAATACTAATCAGTGGATCCTTAATGAATATGGTTTAATTTTACTACATAATGTGGCCTGAGACATCATGAATAAACTTTCCCTAGGGAGGTATCTCCATGGAGACTTTACATTGGTGTCTGCTTCATCTGACCCCGATACTCCTGAAAGGACCTGTGATATGGGAGTAGATGGAGACACACACACACACACACACACACACACGTACAGAATGGGTCTATATACACAAAACATCTAAAAGCATTAATATATTCTTTTTGATAAAAAGAAAAAAATAGCATTCATATTTTTGTGTCTCCATGTTACTAAAGTAACAAAGACTATGATACAAATAGTTTGGCTATAATTTTCACTGCCACAGTGAATAAAATTTTATCTTTCAGCTTTTGAAATTTAGGTAGGTATGGGTAGAAGTAAAAGTAAGTTCAAACTTTAGGATATAGGGCCAACCTTGTCAGAAATTTCACTTTGTTCTAATGAATAAACTTTTATTAGTACACTAATAAAAGTGATCCTTCTTGTGGTGAGTTAGTTAACTTAATATTTGGGAAGTACAAAGATTCATATGAAGGAATAGTGTTGGGGGAATTCCCCCCTCCCCAGCTTTATTGTCTTTTTAAATGATGAAGACAAGAGAATTTTGAATTTATATTTTGAGTTTGGCTGATTGAAAAGAATCAGACAAAGTAGTGTAATAATTTTATACCAGATCTTTGTCTGTATGCTGTTTCACTGTTTGGAGACTAAAACTGGTCTCTGAGATCATTTGAACCAAAAATCACAGGACTAGGGTTTCAATCATGTATTCCTAGATTAGAGTTAGCTCCCATTGAAAAGACACCCAACATAACTTCCACCTGAAGGGGATTTCCAGACGGTAATGAATTGAAATAGAACAGAAGAAGTCAATTTTCCATGAAATAGAGTCTAAGCAATTTGGTGCATCTGGCTAAGTAACATTTTGAGTGGATGGGGGAATGCAGTATAAGCCATACAGTGTAAAGTCCTAGGAGTGTCACACCTGCACATTGAAGGCACTCTGTCACATCCCAAATATTTTGGACCACACCTAATAAGTGTGTGTGACACTCTGCTGCTAGGTGCATCGAGATACACAGGTGAGTAAGACATGGTGCAGGGAATTCACAGTGCAATGAGGGCAATAGTCATGCGAGAAGAATTCATACCATAATGTAGTGGAGGGTGTGTGGTGAGGTGGTATGGGAAACAGTGAAAGGAACTTGCATGTGCAGGTGTCCAAAGATAGACTCTACAATGGTTTCTGTTGAAAGGATTGTTGGTTTCTCATTTCATGTTTCTTCCAACTCATTTCATGTTTCAGTTATACTTCTAGGGCTTTGAGAAGAGCACTGAGTGACAACAGAAGATTCTATGTCATTTTGAGCAGTGTTTCCTGTATACCCAAACTACATAGACCACTTTTATTTTATTTTTTTCTTAAAGACTGTTCAGGTAATTTTAAATCCTGAAATACAATTATTGGAGGGGTGTTAAGCTCCAAATTATTCTAAAGTAATTTTTTGTTAACTAAGATTTGTAAAAGATTTTTCTTTGTTCAATATTCGCAAGTGGACGGTGGACAAAGCAGGCAGATCTTTTTGTCAGGCACAAACAACTTCGCATCCTGTTGATTAAACAGAAAATACCTAAGTAAGTGTCTGTGCTAAGAATAGATTCCTTCAGGTTTTTTGGTTTTGTCACCCCAGGCGTGGAGTCATTAAATAAGAAGAATGAAATCCAGTAAACAGGAATTGCGTGCTGAGAGAGACTTTTTGAAAGGGAAATGGAGGCCCATGTTCTGAGAATGTCAGTGGAGTATTTCACCATTATGAGGACCTTTTTAGAAATGTTGGACCTAATGGAGTGCTAAGTGGTTTTTTCTTTCATCATTACTATGGATGATAAATGATCTTCACTAGGATTGCATATTGTGATTAAAGATTTGAAAGCTAATTCAATTGTATTTTCACAGATTAATCCATTATGGTGTTTAGTCTCAGTATTTTCAATGCTTAACACTCTTAAGGATATACTGTATATTTATATATGTTTATTTTTTATTTTTTTCATGTTAGGTAGAGATAGTTTTAGTATAATTTAGAATATTTAATATAGCCACATGTTTTTACATTTACATATACAAGAAATTAGGGAAATACCAGGTATTTATTTAAAATTTTTTTTTAATTTTATTTTTCAGTTACAGTTGATGTACAGTATTAAATTAGCTTCAGGTGTACAAATAGTGATTAGATATTTATCCAATTATTATATTTAAAAAGCACACCCCCTTCCTGTAAATTTAGCAGGTAAACAGCAAATAAACCTCACCTTACCTATCTTTTAAAGTAGTTGTTTTTGGAAGCTATATATTACATTCCAGTAACATTGCTATTTCTTAAAATATTTTTGAGGATGTTTCTTTTGTAATGCCAAAATGTGCAGTTGTGCAGTGACTGCTTTAAATGTTAAAAATAATCAGAGTTCAGGCTTTTCTGTGGGCTGAGAAAGTGGAAAATGGAAAAACCATGATAGTGTTATAAAAGACTTTTCCAATTATGGGGGGGTGGCGTGGATGTGAAGAAAGGGTTTCAGTGAATATCATCTAGTACACAAGGAAGCAGAAAACAAAATCAAGGAGACCGGCATGTTCCTTAGCAGATGGGTGTTGGGAGGAGAGAATTTAACATTGATAATGCCATTTTAATGTCTGATGTCGACTCTATTTTGAACCTCCCTTTTTCCCTAGAAATACATATATTGTATTTAAAAATATGAACAGTCTAGAACTGAATCTAATAAGATGTTGTATACTTGGAAAAAAAGTTTTTTCCTACCAGTAAATTTAATTAAAAAATTAATTTAAGCAAGTGAAGTCATTTTCTACATATAGTTCTTGCCTTTTCTTTTAAATATTTCTGTGCAATGATCCAGAGGTCAGCCTCATTCTGTTCTGAGGATGCACAGCGTTACCTGGATGCATCATCATTTATCTCAGTTGTCCCCTAAGCGTGGACATCCGTGGTGTTTTTGGATTCCATATTGTCTTACAAATAATGCTGTGATGGATCTCATTAAGTATGTGTGTGTGCCAGTGATAAATTTTCATTAAACGTTCACAATTTTGCCAATCTGGGAAGTGAAAGTTGTATTTAGATAAACATTCTTTTATTCGGAGTGAACATATTTTCGTCTGTTTACTGGCTGGTATTGAAGCTAACTTGAGCCAGTTTTACCTGTGTAGCAATAAGAAATGTCTCCTATTGGGTGGAGACAGACTGAACAAACAGGGGAAGCCTAGCACCTCTATAATATAAGTGCTCATCTCTGTGAATCTGTGTTGTTTGGGGCATATGTACAGACTGGAAGACAATTCCCAGTACCTTAAGAGCATGTATGACCCAATGGCTTTCTATGTTGTATACATCTAAGATTATAGCAATAGCAAGTTTATTCTTACTTTACAGCAAAGAACGTTATCTAGAACAATTGAAAAAAGACTTAATTTGGATGTTTATTTTTCTTTTTTGACTTTGAAAGTAAAATGAGGTATTTACTATCACTCAGAACATTAAAAATCATGATAATATCTTGTTTTATTTTTCTTTTTTATTAGCAGAAGTTAATGGATTTATACCTTTGACAAAGTGAAGGATATTTTTCTCATATAGTAAATCTAGATTGATTTCTGACAAAATCAATAAGCAATTTATTTGCAGTATTTGAAAATTACAGGATGGAAAAGTTCTACTGGTACATTGGCAAGAAGATGAGACCAGATGATCAAATATTTCACTTCTCTGTCTACATTTCATGAGTCAGTTTCACACAACAGCTGCTGTGGAGGAAGGGTTGATTTGCCAGAATACTTCCTAGTTTCTTTTATTTTTTTAAACAAACATAGAAAATAATGCATTTAGGCACAAAAGGGCAAACCAAGCAAGTTTATTGCTATTAAATAGAAAAGATCACTTAAAACATATAGTTCTAAAAGGAGACCCTTTTTATGTTTCAGTGTTTTAAATTATAGAAAGCAATGGTTAATTAAAAAAAAAATCTTATAGCTTGTAAGTACTAACAACTGATATCAAACAGTTATTGAACACTTTTTTCTGTAAAACATTTTACCTACATTATGGAAAGACATATTTATTCCATTTTTCAAAAGAGGCTTTGGCAGTGCAGTGACTTGACTTGTCAGGGCTGATATACCTTGTAAGTGGTAGAGCTGGGATTGAAATTCAGGGACTTTGGTTCTAGAACTTGTATTCTCCAGCAACGTGTTAGATTGGATCCAAGTAATCAAGAGGAATGAATGCAATTTGTATATTGGATCTATATTATTAAAATAAATACCTGTTTAAAAACATTTAAAATAATCTTCCTTGAGTACTTTTCAAGGATTAAGAAATTTGTTTTTTCTACAATTAATATACATTTCTTTTAATTTTATTGATAAAAATATACTTGTGTTAAAACATTTAGCTGGGCCCATATTAACTGATTAATTAAAGGAGGATTTGCAAAAACCATATGCTATAATAGTTTATCTTGACTGAGAACTTGGATTAAATTTTATCATTCTTTTTGGATCTGTAGGGATATTGATATAATGCTCTAGGTAAGAGCTTTTATCAAATGTTACATGGTTACTCTAAAGTTGATATTTGTTGGGAAGTGAGTTGTATGGAATAGGTGTTTTTGGCTTTTTTTGTTTTTTTCTTTAGATGGGTAGGGTGCTCTTTGGAGAAAGTGTTTTCTCTGACTGAACAAATGTCTTGTTTTTGACAAACCATGTTGTTGCCATGGAAACCTTAGGTTCTATAAATGTAGGCTCCAGTAATAGTCAAGAATATGGTATTGGGTCGTGTGTGTGTGTAGGGGTGCTGTGAGAACAGAGTGAAGTCTAGATGTGTATAGTCAGTTTGTTCTCTGAAGTTATTTTTACAGCAGCCAGTAGCCCATTGTCTTTTTCCATCTCCTTTTTTCATATTATTTTTCCCAATGTGTGCATCTCTGACGGAGAAACAGTGGGGCAGTGTAGAGAAAGACCCCTTTTTCCTTCTCTAATCTCATACTTCTTTCTCTCACTCAGAGCCAACCGATGTTGAGAACTTCGTGGATGTCCTTGCAATCTGTTTTTATTCTTTTTTTCTCTATGTGTCTTCATAAACCATAGTTTTGTGTTTTTAAAGTTCATCTAAATACTCCAGTACTGCTTATGTGATTCTGCAACTTGCCTTTTTCTCAGCCATGTTTTTGGAGGCCACTTCATGTTGATGTATATTGGGGTTGTTTATTTTAATTGGCATATAGCATTTCATTGTATCATAGTTAATCTAGTTCCTTAGTAATGGATGTTGTATTTCGTCGTCGTCGTCGTCGGCAGCCGTCCGTCTCGAGAGACGATGGTGTAGCTTCTTAAGAGTCTATCTGCACCGCCGAGAATGGCTGTGCAGTCTGACTCGGGAGTGACACGGTATCTGTCTCCTCCCGTGTTGAATCGACATCTTGCGATGTCGCTGGAGTGTCCTCTCCAGTGAAGCTGAAGCTACAGAGCCTGGGCAGGGTGATATGGAGGGTCTGCTGTTGCCCATGCAGCAGACCCCCCCTCTCTTCGCAGCTGAAGGATCCAAGGGAAAGACGAGTCAATACAGCTTGACTTCAGGTGCGCCGCAGGAGTTGCCGGTGTTGACTACAATGTCAAACCGCCTTAGGGACTCCGGCTCCGGATTTTCTGTCGGGGTTTACTCCCTTAGCCTTTCCCCTGAAGAGGTATGCCGCAAGGCAGCGGAGGTTTTTTGGAGTCAGAGTTTTCCTTCTCTGATGTGCCCTGACTGGAAGATCGAACCAGCGACACTTAGCTCGCAGGCCGACGCTCAATCCACTGAGCCAAACCAGCCAGGGCTGGATGTTGTATTTAGAATGTTGTATTTCTGTGTAACTCCTCAATGTCATTTTTTTTCCCATTCCATGTCATTGAGTGTAGGAACTCAAATACTTGCTTGATTTAGTTTTGATTTGGCTAAAGGTCCGTCTTTACTTTGTTCTCTTATTCTTTCCAATAATCTCAGTTCATTTTATTAATTAAAAGGTATTGTAGGTATCCTTCAGTCATTCACTCTCTCCAAACATTCAACCTAGTGAAATTGAACGGTGATACATATCACCTAGGTACTTGTAACGTGGCCAGTTTCCAGGATGTCTTAATTATCTTTTCAAGTTAGATAGTTTTCAGATGATTATAAGTAACAACATTGCTGTTGCAAGAAACTGCTTATCACATCTTAGTTCGTCTAGGATTTATAGAGAAAGCGAAGCTATAACCTATTGAATACTTTTGATTGTTTTACTGATGGTTTTACTTAATTAAACAACTTGCTTTGCTTTTTTTATTTCCTTATTCTCACAATACTATTCAGAAAGTGCTACTGAGGACTCAGTGTTTGCCCAGTGTTTACAGTTGTCACCATATAGATCAATGTGGCTACCACATTAAAAAAATGTAAAATGAAACAGTGCAATAAGTTTTATATCAGAAATTGTGACATTCCTTACTAAATTGGATAATTTAGAGAATCACTTATTTGATGTTGAAAAACAGCCTTTCAACCACATTGACATTTAATGGTATTTATAAATATAGATTTTATTGAATCCTAGGGCTATTCTTTATATTTAAGGTAGGGGGTTAGGTGAGGTTCAGTAAAGAAGAGTAGATGTTGAAAATTGTCAATTCTAATTCCTTATATTTATTTTCAGGAATGTTTTATTTTGAATTAGGAAGTGTTGTGACCTGTTAATAAAGAGAAAGTCAAAGAATCAGATAATTTACTAATTTTGGAGGTTGCATGTTAGGCTGTTTCCAGTTATTTTTCCTGTTTTATTTTCATTTTGCCTCTAAATGCTTTGAGGCATCTATAACACATCTGGTGGTTCATATTTAACAACCACCTATTGAATGCCTACTCTTTTCATTGAAGATGAAATTTCACTGTGACTCTTTCTATGGTTTTCTTGTAAACCACTCTTAGGTTTGTGTGTACTCTAGCATTGGGTACAGGAGGGAATCTGGATCTCATATTTTCTCAGTAGTATAATGTACATCTTTCTGTTTATTGGTTGCATTCTGGTGGGACTTTCAGGAACAGTTCCAGAAGAAATAAAAGTAAGCCTAGTTCTTAAGAACAACTTGTTTATTTTATGCAAATACTCTCTGTAGTCTATTTTGTGAAATGTTGACATTTTACAGATGTTTGTTAGTATGTTTCTTGAAAATATGGTCAGATTATTTTTTGGATCCAAATTAAACTTGGATTAAACATTTATTTACTATAGAATTTTTGGAGACCTTAATTGTCAAATCTGCATCATGCCTGAAATACCTATCCACTGAACAAGAAGTAAAATCGGCTCTTAAACTGTGTTGTGGACACTTTAAAAATAGCAAGTTTAGTTAAAATTTCTGTTAGAAATTTTATGTAAATGATGAAAAAGAACTAGAGAATTATCCTGAGTTTTATTTTCCTAAATAGATAATTTCTGTATGTATCGGTAATACGAGTACTCAAAAACTGCCTAAGTGTTAAGTGTCAGACGGTTCAATTTTGTGTAAGCGCTTCATAAAGAAAGTTGTTTCGGATTGGGTAGGTTTGCTCTTTGTTTATTTTAGACTAATAGTAATAATAATAATAATCTGAAGTTCATAGGAGACATTGTTATCACAAACAGTTGTGACTTAGAACATAATTTTAAAACTATAAAATGTTGTGATATTAACACTATTATAAAAATAGTTTTGGCACAGGTAAAATTTGGATCTAGAAAATTGTTCCTGTAATCTTAGTTCTTTTACTTAGAATATTTTTGTTTGTTTGTTTTTTGCTGTGGAATTTGCAAATCCTAGGAGAAGGTTCATCAAGTAGTAGTAATTTATATTATATTGTTATTAGTTACATTGTTAGTTATTAGTTATATTAAATTACCTTGTTATTTGTGGTATTTATATCCTGTTAAGTCACTGGGAGCACTGAATTAGCAAATAATGAGTCATTTCTCCTGGGAGATATACAAGGTCACAGCCATTTTGTCAACTGATCAATATATGTATAACCTTGTTTTCTGTGTGTTTCTGTGTAATATACAGGGATGGGCAAAAATAGGTTTACAGGTGTGGGTACATAAACCACAGAGTTTACTCTTGTATTGTTATATTAACTGTTGCATTATTCATCTGTGCCACTGTAAAGCTACTTTTTGCTGTCCCCCCCACACCATGTTGTTGCCTTATTAACAAGGAGCTCCAGGACAGCGGCACTATGACCTGTACCTGAGTGAAGCTTATCTAACACCCCTTTTCTCCCTAAGGCCCATCACAGCTTTCTTGTGTTTAGAAACGGGAGCCCGTACTTCAGCATTATTCTTGGGGGGTCACTGTAAACAGTGAAATCACCAAAAGAAAGTACAAAAATTGGACAAATATGACAAAATACACCTTGTGAAGGACTGGTTTACAGTAGGAAGGCTGAAAGGAGAAGGCAGAGCAGTGCCGGCACCCCCCTCGGTGGGACCTCACCTGTAGGATGCCTCACGTTTTTCACCATTCTGTGCATGTCCCTGAATGACCTTGAAAGTGCCTTGAGTGTTGAATTCTGGGGATACAAACGCATTTTAGCACGTAGGCGAATTCACCAATATGGAATCCATACATGATGAGGATTCAACTGTATATGGATCGTTCTGGAATCAGGTGGCGACCCAGAAGCTCAGGTTTCAGGTGCCTCAGGCGCCTTTTCAGTTGACCACTCTCCTTTCCCTTTTGCCTTTGGTACAGCTGTTTTCCATGTGAGGTGTGTGTAAGCTGCTGCTGATCTCATAAACAAGAAATATAGGGAGTGATCAAGAAATGGAGTCTGAGTAGAGCTTTGCCATAGAAATTTTGCTCCTGATTTTGCCCCGAATTGTTGGGTAAATCAGAGATCTCTATTGTGCTTTCCTGTTCTCTATTCCCTTTTCTTTTGGGCCACAGGGTACTTTATGATGGAGATTGTAAATATTGGCTTCAAAGGTAGACCATGGCAGAGCCACACAACTATGTAATGTGCAGATTGTACTTTTTATTTTTTAAAGATTTTACATATTTATTTTTAGAGGAGAAGGAAGGGTGAGAACCATTGATGTGAGTGAAACATCCATCGGTTGCCTCTCCTATGCAGCCCATCAAACCTGTAACCCAGGCTTGTGCCCTGACCAGGAATCGAACCGTTGACCTTTTGCTTTTGTGGGATGATGTCCAACCAACTGGGCTGCACTGACTAGGGCTTCAGACTGTACTTTTTAAAGTACTTAAGTTTTACCATCCAGTGGAAAACCTTTTTTCCCCATGTGGGCTTACAGTTACTTACTGCTGCAGTCAGAAGATAATGACTTAATGACTTATCTCAGAAGTCTAGTTCAGTTTGGTGCTGTTCATCTGAATTGGTATGACATTGAAATGATGACTTAATACAAGTTGAATGATCAATTTTGAGCAGAGCTTCTTAACTGATTTTTAAGGAGAGCGTTTAAAAAAATTTTTTTTTCAAATTGGTTTTATGTGGGAACTTAGTTTTTCAGAATATTAAAAACATGTATTAAGCACCTGTTTTACATAAGGTCCTGTGCTAGTCTGCGGAGAATGAATCTGAATGAGTAAGACCCACGGTTTCCTGTCTTAGGAACTCACAGTCTGATACAGGATGAAAAACATTAAAAACAAAGAAACAAAAAGCAAAAGTATCGTGGGCTTTTGGAAACAAGTTATTTCAATTAACCAACAGGGTGCTTGGGGAAGGGGGGGGAGAGGTTGATAAAAGCCAATATCAGTTACTACTTTGTGGTGCGCGTATGTGCGTGGTGGTATGTGTTTAAAGTATGCTGTCATCAAAGGTTCTTAAATTTTTCATTTCAGAACAATAGCAGTTGTGTGAAATGGCAAGGGTAGGAAAGGATTGATGGGAGGAAGACAAATGACTGCCTTTAGGTGGATGAAAGCCTTAAAGTGGGTGCTCGACGGTGCAGTGGAAAGGCCATGTTGAAGAGCAAGAATGAGTAGGGTCTTGATCACGGGTGTGGTCAGAAAGAAAGGAGGAAGTAGGTGGTTTCAGCTTTCAGTCCTTGGAAATGATGAATGTCCCTCGTCTCTAGTCCTTAATCATTCGCAAGCTTGAATCCAAATTCAAAGATTCTGGGGCAGCGTGCCCATGGCCTGAACCTGTGGAGTTTTTTACATTGTTATATTTTTTAGCTGTGACACATTTTTTTAAAGATTGATCTATCTACATGCATATGTTTTTTTCAAAATTAAGATTTTTATTTCAGAGTAATTTTAGATCACAAGAGTTGCGAGGATAGTACAGAGAGTCCTTGTGTATCTCTCATGGGGTCTCTCCTATGGTTTACCTCCTACATTACCATGATTCATTTGTAAGAACAAAGAAACTTATATCACTACATCCCTGTTAGGTAAACTCTTGACTTTATTCATATTTTCCTAGTTTTTCCACAAAGGCATCTGTTTGTCTGCTCCAGAATCCCGTCCAGACTATCAGATTGCATTGTCATCATTTCTTCTCTGGCTCTTCAGACCTGTGTTTCTCAGTCTTTCCTGTTTTTTTATGATTTTGATAGTTTTATGGCCTAATGATTAGTTATTCTGTAGAATGTACCTCGATTGGGGTTTTATGTTTTACTTGTTAGGAGACTGTGGATATGGGTTTCTGGGAGGAAGCCCACAAAGTGCTATTTTCATCACATAATATCAAAGGTATATACTGTCAGTGTGTTTTGTCACAATGTTGACCCGGATCACGTGGCTGAGGTAGTTTGTCAGGTTTCTCTGCTGTGAAGCTTTCTGACCCCCACCCTCCCCTTTCCACACACTATTCTTTGGAAGCACAGTTTTAAATCCAATCCACACTCAAGGGATGGGATAGGGGGATTTAAGCCTCATTTCCTATATCAATTATTTGGACTTCTCTTAGGAAGATTGCCTGTTCTCCCTCATTTATTCAGTCAGGTGTTACTAAATGCTTCCGGTTCACCTTGTGTTTTTCCCACCCCGGTTCTAGAATTAGCCAAGTCTCTAAGCATCCCTGTTTTCTTTTATGGAAAATGATATTAAAAACCAAGATCTGGGTTCTTGTATGTGCTTGTTGCTACAAGGGTTATTACCTCTTCTAGGCCCTCTTACTGGACAGAGCTAGGGGACACACACACGCGCGCGCGCGCGCGAGTGCGCATACTTTTGTGTTACAGTAAGAGATTTATTACTAAGAGAAAGTTAGGGAAACATTACCATATAGACTCATGTATTCATAATTAATTTTGTGTTTCATAGCTTAAATGTGTTCTTGGCTCAAATTGTCTTTTAGCTTTCTAATTTTAGGTTTTGCTGTCATATCTGGTTGGTTGGTGAATATTCAGATGCTTGCTATAATGCCACTCTGATTGCTTACACTTTTGCATTGGAGAATTACTATATCCTTTTAATAATATGTCTTTTAACAATTACATTGATAGCCTTTATTAGCATTAAAATTACCTGATTCAATGGACAGGAGTTGACTTAGATGAGAAGTTTAGAACTAGATTGGATAGAATAGATGAGAATTTTAGAATTAGAGATCATCTGGTTCAGTGGTTTTTTTGACTGTACATTGGAAACATCTGGGCAGATTTGCAAACTGCTCATGCTGGAGTCTCACCCCGAGAGATTCTGATTTAATTGATTTGGAGTATGGGTATTGGACTTTTTAAAAAGTTTCCCCAGCTCATACTGAAGTGCAGTCAAATTTGAAAGCTACCATTATAGTTCCTCATTCTGTGGATGACATAAAATAATACCCAAACTTACCAAGTAATTTCTGTTTTGAGGATCCAGAATCATTAATATGATTGGTACATTCAGCATGACTCTTAAAATAATAGACTGTTAGAGGCATATTTATGGCATTAATGATTTAGAAGCATAACTAAAAATGGAAGTCTCTTTTCTTCTTTCAATTGGACTATCAATTGTTTTCTAAGGTGACAACTTTGAATATGTATTAGCACACGAGTAACTAGATTTTCCCCTGGGTCTGTGGCATTTCCTTTTCTGCCTTTCTTGCCCCCCACCCCCTTAAAAAAATTTCCTGAATTGGATCTTTACTGTTTTCTTTGAGAGAATGTCCACTCCTTGGAAGCTATTTATATAATTCTTATAGGCTGTTTAAGGAAGGCTACTATGCAAGTCTGTGAGTAGTAGATTTCTAAAATAATACCGTGAATTAGCTAATTGTAAGCATACAAATCTCAGTGCTTGGAATGGTATAAGGTAGATGCTCAATTCACATTTGAGTGGATAAATTAAAGGACTGTATTTTAATTTTTAAACATGTTTCTACCTCTCAGTACATGGTACTGTAGCCAGCAACAATCTTTGCCTTGATTAGTAGACTGGTTAGGTAAGGGATCTGACCTTCTCTTGCTTAATTTCTTTAGGCTCTAGTTTGCTTATAAAATGAAGAATTGGATAGATGTTTCTTAAGGAACTTTTCTAGCCCTAGTATTTTGTGATCTTTATAACCGGAAATACAACAGTACAATTTTATGACAGTATGACTTTCCTAGCTCTAGTATTTTGTGATCTTTATAACCGGAAATATGACAGTACAATTTCAAGTGAATGATATTTTATCTCCTAGCAGTCCAGAGGAGGGAATGTTCTTACCAGGCTAATTAGGAGGTTGTTGATCTGGAATTAGAACTAGATAAGCAAGTGAGTTTCAATTCGCTGGTGAAATGGCAAGAAAATTTACTATGGAGACAGGATTTGGAAAGGACAATAACAGAGTTTCATTCTCTCCTAACACTGTCCTTGAATACTCCAAAGAAGTAAAGGAGGCACATTATATTATTGCCCAGCTATTGTTTTCTTATGTGTTTTTATCTTTTGAAATCCTTTCATTCGTAAGTTTGTCTTTGTACTTTGAAGAATGCATACTCCTAGTATCATTGAACTCAGATTACAATCACGGTCTTATGTAATCTCTTATTCCATTCATTTTACCTTTGTTTATTTTTCTTTTTTCTTCTTCTTCTATATTTTAAAGTCAGTTTGCCTTAGAGACTGGTGACTGACTGCATATAGCACTTAAAGAAAGATTAAGTGATTGGTGATAGATATTTGACTATGTTAATGAACTTGAAGATTAGTACAATGAACTGTTTCTGGAGATAGGTAGTATGCTGAGTTAGTGCTTGACTAAGGAGGTTTTAGAATTTAGAAACTTGATTTAACCATTTTTAGAAAACATTTGGAACCAAAGATCCAGAAGGAATCAGTGACTTGGTCAGAATCTCAAGTTTTGGTTCTAGATCTCAGTAGGATTCCTTTCCGTGTCACTACATGTCTTGTAAGAACTCTACGCTAGACTGAGTGGGTGAAGAAGGATGTTCTGTTTTGAGAGTAATTGACAGGGCGATAATCTGTGTGCCATAGGTATAATTCTGTTTGCCGAGGAAGCCAATCATTTGTATAACCTATTAGAAATGTATAGTACTTTTGCTTTTTAGTAGCTTATGTATTAATTTGAAGCAATAATTTTCAGGGATGAAACTTTGAGTATTACAAAAAAAGTGATATTTGAATTCAGAAAACCCTGCAACTTCTAAAACAAGCTACAGAAATTAACATCAGCGTTCAGCTGGTGTGGCTACAGTGATTCTCACCTTGGGAAGAGGGGACAGTCTTATCCTGTGGTGGGGAGACAACGAGTTTTAAAGTTCTTCGAAAGTGTAGATGCTTAGTGCTTAAAGCCAATATGAAATGCCAGTTGAGCAGTATTAATTTTCGTTTTAATGGTCTCTGCCACATTAAACAAAATTTTCCTTTCCTTGTTTGACAAGATCTGAGAGGATTAGAAAATGGAATATACAGGCATTTCTTCTTCCTTTTGGTCTTGAACAAAGGTGGGAATGTTCAATAATATAATTTTATCTTGAGAAGAAGCCTATTTAAAGGAAAGTGAGAAAAGTTTCCATATTGGGAAACATATATGATGCTGTCTTTCTCTAGTAGGGTCATTAGTGCGCTCTTTAAAAAAAAAAAAAAAAAATTGTCCTCTACCTGAATTGACTAGTTAGAACAGGAGAAATGCCTGGAATTAGTGTGGATGATACTGTGGAAGGTGTGACAATTCTCAGGTGTGTCTTTTTTTCTCTCGAGGAATAACACAACAAACACTCTTCTTGTCTCTTGGCAGACTGTGCCATTTAATTAATAAAATCATCCTTATGCTTCAAGGTGAGCTCATTTTTAAAAGAGCAACATGACGGATTTGAAAAACAGGGTATTTTATTTCACTTGTCATGTATATTGTTGCAAAGTATAGACAAGCTAAGTAATTACTTTGAAAGTGGTTACTTCCTATATCTTTGCTCTGAAACACTTGAGGAAAGTATCATTAATTAAAATATGAAGATACATTTCCATTAGCAACAATGTGAATGGATCATAAGAGTATTATGTTAAGTGAAACAAGTCAAGTGGAAAAGGACAAAAAATGTATCATTTCACTCATATGGGGAATATAAAACAAAAATAGCAAACGAATTATCAAAACAACAAAAGCAAAACACTAGGTACAGACAATAGAATGGTGGTTACCGAAGGGGGCTGGGGGTTGAGAGGAGGGCATATTGGGTCAGGGGGTCAAATATATGGTGACGAAGGAAACTAGATGGGTAGAGAGCACTCAAACGAGTACACAGATTCCAAAGTATAGTGTACACCTGAAATTTACACGTTATTAACCTCGGTTACCTGTTACCTCAATAAATTTAATTAAAAAAATTTTTAGGCAATCAAAAATTTGTATCAAGCTGAATTATTTCTTGTTTATAATTTCTCCTTTCCAGCTCTCCTCAACTCTTCTCAAGATTCTAAAATGAAGCCATTATTCAAATTCTGTTATTGGTTTCAATAACGTCAAACTTATAAAAGCCATTTTTTCAAATTGTATTCTAAAGCACTGTAAAAGTGCAAAAGTAGGCCGGATAATTGGGCCTGCTTAGGTTATTACTGCTCTCTTTGGATAAAGTTAGTGGAGTACTAAGTGCAGCCAAAATGGTGGTTGTATTTATTGTAAATGTAAATTATAATTATTAATAATAAAGGGTAGATAACATAGGCAGAAAGTAGTATAAGCCTGAAATTTGGGCTTGCATAGAATTAAAAGCAATAAATATACTTTGGCAAGAGGCACCAGGATGTCCTTGACCAACCAGATGGGGTAGATAAATGGTTTAAAGAGACAATTCCATTTAATGTTCTGGGGAAACATGTGCCCCTTACTGGAAGTGTGAGATCTGCTTTTACCAGCCACGATCTTGAATTAGCAGAAGTTGGGAGGAAAGCACTAAAATTTATTGAGAGTTTTATTCTAGAAATACTTAATTTATCCTAGTAAGTTAAGAATGCTCGATTATTGCTTTCATTTATAAGCTGTGTGAACTTGGGCAAGTTACTTAAACTGTCTGAACTTCTTCATTTATAAAATAGGGGATAATGAAGAACCTAACTCACAAAACTTTTTTAAGGATTGAAAATGATCCTTTTCAACTGGGTGACTTATGAGTTTGAAACTACTGAATCTAATAATTGAATTTAGACAATGGCTACATTTTAGGTTAGAATCTTGGGAAGAATTGGGAAGGAGGAGTTATAAACAAAAAATAATTCACCTTGATATGAATTTTTGATTGGTAAAAACAATGGGATAGCTTAGAATAGTGTCTAGTATACTTTGGTGTTCAAATATATTCATTAAAAAAATTGATGACACGCCTATTTCTCTTTTTTTTTTGTAATGGTTAAACTATGAAATTATTACCTCTTTTTATAAATGAGACTCAGAGAAGTTCGTTCATTTGCTTCTTTGAAGGAAAGCTGAGATTGAAATCCAAGCTTTTAAATTCCCAAGTCAGGCCACTACTACTCAGTATGCTGTGTATCTGTTTGCCTAAAAGGACTAACAAGTAGTTACATACACTTTTTTTACAGAAATTCAAGTAGAAGCTTGCTATAATCAATCGATCATTAAGATGTCTTATACACTAAACCACATGGATCTAACTGATATATATAGAACTTTCCACCCCAAAGAAGCAAAATATACATTCTTTTCAAATGCACATGGGACATTTTCAAAGACAGACCACATGATAGGACACAAAACAAGCCTCAACAAATTCAAGAAAATTGAAATCATATCAAGCATCTTTTCAGATCACAATGCCTTGAAACTAGAAATCAACCTCAGAGAAAAAAAATCAAAGACACCCAAACTCATGGAGATTGAATAACATGCTATTAAATAATGAATGGGTTAACAATGACATCAATGGAGAAATCAAGAAATTTCTAGAAACTAATGATAATGAGCACACAACAGCCCAAAACCTGTGGGACACAGCAAAAGCAGTCCTGAGAGGGAAGTTTATAGCAATACAGGCATATCTGAAAAGGATAGAAGAATCTCAAATAAAAAACCTAACCATAAAGCTACAAGAACTAGAACAACAACAACAAACAAAGCCTAGGGCAAGAAGAAAGAACGAAATCATCAAGATCAGAGCAGAACTAAGTGACATAGAGACTAAACAAACAATCCAAAAGATCAACAAAACTAGGAGCTGGTTCTTCAAAAAAATAAGCAAAATCGACAAGCTTCTAGCCAGTCTAATCAAGAAAAAAAGAGAGAAGACCCAAATAAACAAAATCAGAAATGAAAGAGGAGAAATCATGACTGATACCACAGAAATACAAATGATAGTTAGAAATCACTACAGACAACTGTATGACAAGAAATTTGACAATCTGGAACAAATGGACAAATTTCTAGAAACATAACAACCTTCCAAAACTGAATCAAGAAGAAGTGGAAAGTCTCAACAGACCAATAACAAAGAAGGAAATTGAAACAGTAATCCAAAATCTCCCTGCACACAAAAGCCCTGGACCGATGGCTTCACAGGTGAATTCTACGAAACATTCAGGGAAGAACTAACTCCTGTCCTCCTCAAACTGTTCCAAAAAATCCAAGAAGAGGGGAAAATCCCAAACTCTTTCTATGAAGCCAGTATTATCCTCATCCCAAAACCAGGTCAAGACACAACAAAGAAAGAAAACTACAGGCCAATATCACTGATGAACATAGATGCTAAAATCCTCAATAAAATATTGGCAAACAGGATCCAGCAATACATCAAAAAGATCATACATCATGATCAAGTGGGCTTCATTCCAGGGATGCAAGGATGGTTTAATATTCGCAAATCAATAAATATAATACATCACCTAAACAAAATGAAAGACAAAAATCACATGATCATATCAATAGATGCAGAAAAAGCATTTGATAAAGTACAACACCCATTTATGATGAAAACACTCAGCAAAATGGGAATAGAGGGAGCATACCTTAACATAATTAAGGCTATATATGAGAAGCCTGAGGCCAACATCATACTCAATGGACAAAAACTGAAAGCATTCCCCCTGAACTCAGGAACTACACAAGGTTGTCCACTCTCTCCACTCCTTTTCAACATAGTGTTGGAAGTCCTAGCCACAGCAATCAGACAAGAAAAAGAAATAAAAGGCATCCGAGTTGGGAAAGAGGAAGTAAAACTTTCATTATATGCAGATGACATGATAGTATACCTAGAAAATCCTATAAACTCCACTAAAAGACTACTCGATATAATAAGTGAATTTGGCAAAATCGCAGGGTACAAAATAAATATACAGAAATCTAAGGCATTTCTGTACACCAACAATAAAATAGCAGAGACAGACAAAAAAGAAAATACCATTTACTATAGCAACAAGAAAAAATAAAGTACCTAGGAGTAAACTTAACCAAAGAGATAAAAGACCTGTACTCTGAAAATTATATAACGTTGAAGAAAGACATTAAGGAAGATACAAATAAATGGAAGCAAATACCATGTTCTTGGATGGGAAGAATCAACATCATCAAAATGGCCATACTACCCAAAGCAATTTACAGATTCAATGCAATCCCTATTAAAATACCAATGACATATTTCACAGACCTAGAACAAATACTCCATAAATTCATATGGAACCAAAAAAGACCTCGAATAGCAAAAGCAATCTTGAGACGGAAGAACACAGCAGGAGGAATCACAACACCAGATATCGAACAATACTACAAAGCCACTGTGATCAAAACAGTCTGGTACTGGCATGAGAACAGACATATAGATCAGTGGAACAGAATAGAGAGTCCAGAAATAAACCCAGACCTCTATGGTCAACTAATATTTGATAAAGGAGGAAGGAACATAAAATGGAGTGAGAAGAGCCTCTTTAACAAATGGTGCTGGGAGGACTGGATAGGGACCTGCAAAAAAATGAAACTAGACCACCAACTTACACCACACACGAGAATAAACTCAAGATGGATCAAAGACTTAAATGTAAGCCGTGACACCATAAAAGTCCTAGAGGAAAACATAGGCAAGAAAATATCAGATATCTCATGTAACAATTTCTTCACGGATACGTCTCCTAAAGCAAGAGAAATAAAGGAAAAAATAAATAACTGGGATTACATCAAACTAAAGAGTTTCTGCTCAGCAAAAGAAAACATCAGCAAGATGAAAAGGAAACCAACCATATGGGAGAACATATTTGCCAATGACATCACAGACAGGGGACTGATTTCCAAAATATATAAAGAGCTTATACGACTCAACATCAAGAAAACAAACAACCCAATTAAATGGGCAAAGGACCTGAACAAACACTTCTCCGAAGAGGACATACAGAAGGTCCATAGACACATGAAAAAACGCTCAACATCATTAGCCATCAGGGAGATGCAAATAAAAACCACAATGAGGTACCATTTTACACCAGTCAGAATGGCCATCATCAACAAATCAACAAGCAACAAGTGCTGGCGAGGATGTGGAGAAACGGGAACCCTACTGCACTGTTGGTGGGAATGCAGACTGGTGCAGCCACTATGGAGAACAGTATGGAATTACCTCAAAAGATTAAAAATGGAACTGCCTTTTGAACCAGCGACTCCACTACTAGGATTATACCCGAAGAATCTTAAAACACCAATTCAAAGGAACTTATGCGCCCGTATTTCATAGCAGCACTGTTTACAATAGCTAAGTGCTGGAAACAACCTAAGTGCCCATCTGTAGATGAGTGGATCAAAAAAACTGTGGTACATTTACACAATGGAATACTATGCAGCAGAAAGAAAGAAGGAACTCCTGCCATTTGCAACAACGTGGATGGAACCAGAGAGAAGTATGCTTAGTGAAATAAGCCAGCAAAGAAAGCAAAATACCATATGATATCACCTAATACGGGAAACTAAAGAACAACACAAACAAAGGAACTAAATAGAACAAAGAGCAGAATAGCAGTCAATAGGGGGGAGGGGAGAGGGAGAGAAGGGGGATAAGTAAGGGAAGGAATTAGTCAAAGAACCCGTATAAATGACTCATGGACATGGACAACGGGGAGGGATATGATTGCGGGAGAGGGGTTGGGTTGGGTGGGGGAGAGAATTTGGGGGAAAAGGGGACAACTGTAATTGAAAAACCAAAAAAAAAAAAAAAAAAAGCTAAAAAAAAAAGATGTCTTATGTTAACATTTTCAGTTTTAACTGGTTTATGGCATCCTTGGTTAGTTATGTTACTATATGGTTGCTGTAAACAAACACCATGATTTTTTATACCCTATCTGTAATATCACAATTCTGGTATCACTCTGCCATCTAACACAAGATTAGCAAGTACAGCAGTCATCTGGTGGTTTTGACAAGGGAACCCATTTGCAGATGACAGGAAGCCAATGATTTCTTCAAGTGTTCCCTTATTCTGTTTCTCAAACTTATTTGCTTATATGAATTACTTGGGTGGGGTGGGGGGAGATACAGATTCTGCTTATAATACATACAGATTCCTAGGTCTCTAGAATTAAAAGATTTAGTACAGCTAGAGAGGGGCACAGGGATATGTATTTAAAAGCTCATCCAGTGACCCTGATACTTTGTTAATCCAGAACCATTTGCCCACTTGTTATGGTTCATTAGCTGTTCACTGTGTTTGGCTGATGAAGATTCTTGCATTGTCCATTTAAGGTGAGGAAAAGAATGCTCTATTGTGCCTTCTGCACAAGGAACTTCATGACCTATTAATGTCAGTAAACATATGCAGACTCCATTAACCAGGAGGTTAGGACTGCAGCTTTGCCCTATGTTGTTGCCAGGATCTCACTCAGATGGTTGTAGTTGACCCTTAATGAAACTGGGATGTAATAGCAATAAAAATGCTGGTCTGGATGGTAGACCAGATCAGCAGCGGTTAAAAGACAAAATCAACAGGGTTATTACAGAGCTTGTGGGAAAAGACAGGAGGCTTAATGTTTTCATTCGTTATTGCTGATACTCCTGAATTATGTAATTATTGTATTCTTTACTTTCCAGTTTGGAAATTTTAAGCCTATGACCCTTTAAAGTGCTTTCTAGGGTTTCAAAGTCATGCCTTTAAGTTTTATTAAAGATGAATGAGCAGCCTTTTCTTATAAAAAAGAAGAATAGGTTTTACAAGACTAGTAGTTTTGTTGCCCTTGGTGTCTATAATCTACCTGTGAAAAGGAATTCTTCCCTGGGCTTGGGTTCTGGAATGAGGCAGGTGGCAGTGAAAGCAAAGCATAACAAAGCAAATAGTACCTGTGGCTGTACCATGAGAAACACCGATTTTCCCAATTGGTTGTTCCCCCAATTTGTTTATCCAACATTATCTCTTTAAAGGAGGTAATAGAAGCTAGAAGGTTTTAATAATTTTTGTTCTTAAGAGTGTCTGGGTTGCATCTTTGCCACCAAAGTGAGAAAGGGGAAGTTTCTGTCTATTCTTCCCACCCTCCCAACCCAACAATAAGTTCTTTTTATTTATTTTTATTTTTTTAAATCTGGGAAAACATTATTACTTTGTGTAAATATAGATACACAAAATGAACTTTATTCGAACAAAAAGCAGAGAAAGGCATGTAACTCTCCTTTGTTTCTCTTTCTTGTGTCCTGGGTCTAGATGGTCTCTAAGATATTCAGATGCATCTCTAGTCTTCCATGGTGGAGCACCTAAACCAACTTTATTGGAAGTATTAAAAGATTATATCAGAGGCCATTCAACAAATTTCTGCCTAAATCTCTACTTTTAACTAGCAGACTCCTGTTATTTACATAGTGCCTTGTTGCACATTTTGTGCATATGTTCTCTTTGTGGGAAGGAGAAGTAAGTAGTTACCAATAGCCCTCCTTCATGGTTGGAAAAAAAGAAAAAGAGAGTAGAGCTCACCAGTCACTCAGGAAAGCATCCGAAGTATCTTAAAATGCACACATAATTAGGTCTGTTCCATCTACTCATTTTGTAGTTTAATTCAGTCTTATCAAGAAGGATGAAATTTTACTAGCAATATTTGCTAAATTAGACCTGGGAACTTGATAGAAATTGTCATTGGCAGCCTTGCTGGAATTCCTTACTCAAGTCTCAGTCTTACTGGCATTGTGGAATCTGGCTAATTCTTTTTTCCCTCTTCAAGTTGAAACAGTAACAATAGCTCTATAATAGCCAGTGTGCAAGTGCTTTAATATACCTTATCTTATTTGATCTTCCCATCAGCACTGTAAAGTGTAGGTGTTATCCTCAGTTGAGCTTAGAAATGTTAAGTAATTATCCCAGTGTCTCAGAGCAATAAATAGCCAAGTCAGAATTGCAAGTATGTTCTGCTGCCAAAATACTTCCTCTTGATTGTTACCCGTGTCCACTTCTGTCATTTGCACCGTGTGCCTCATCTCCTTCAACCTTTGTCCTTCTGGGTCATGCAGCTGTTTATATTCTGCATCCTACAACCATTTTACAAGCAAGAGTGTATAAATTCAGATTCTACCATATGGCAAAAAGGCAGGACGTCACATGATTATTCTTGGGGAAAATGTGTTGCTTGGATCTGTGTAGACAAAATTATTACTTTTCCTTTGTTTTTAGGACTCATGATGAGGTCAGACCATGGGTATTTTCAGGGACACTGAACATAGTGGTCTTGTCCAAGAGATCAGTTAAAAAATAGTTCAGCATCAAGACTGACCACTGAAAAATTAATGTCTGCATCTATTATGACAAATTAAATTTGACACATTTTATTTTCTAGCTTTCAAAATTTCAGCTGTTATTTAAAAGGATTTGTACATTGTCTAGGTCATGGTACATCCACCCATTCATCAACCCATTCATTGCTTTCTGTGGTTTATTTTGCTCTTTTGTTAGGTACTTCGTTAGGATTCAGATAATTTTGTTCCTTTAAAAAAATGAGCATAATATAAAAATTCTACAACTTAATGAACTCTTCATTAGGAGTGTGAAAATAATTTTAATTGATGGTGTGAACAATAGCCTTCTCAGTTTGTGGGGCAGCATCCTATTTATAGGTGGAAGCAGATGCATCCTTTTTCTAAGGAGGAACAGGCACTATTGTTTTCTAATCATCAAGTGAATGGTCCTGTGGGAAAATTCGAGAATTCTAACACAGGTATTATTGATCTCCCTCTAAGCAAGCTTTTATTTATCCAAAAAGAAGGAGAATTCATTTTAACTCTAGTACCTAAATATTAAATGTGGCATTGGATTCGTATTAATTGGATATTTAACATTCTTATTTTAACAGGATTTTTTTTAAAATCAAGAAACTTTCTTTGTTCAACATTGGTTAGTATTATAGCTGTGCAAAAAGTTTGAACATGTCTTTTATTATGTCAGTTAACAATAGATGGACATATGCCTATATACTGTTATTTTTAAATGTTATTTATTTTATGAAATGTGTCTTTTACCTAAAGATACTTCTTCCCTGTCAATAACTGATAGTCCTCCTTCTATATAAAATATTAACAATAGCTATATCTAGGCAAGTTTAATCCTCTCTCAAATCCAGTGAAGAATATACTTTAACCTTCATTTTCAAGAAGAGGAAAGTTGAGGAAATTGCCCATTGTCACATATCTAGAAAATGGTAGAACTAAGACTGAAACCCACCTCTTTCTAATTTAAAGCCCCACTAATAATACAAGAATATCCTTGGGTAGTGTTGGGACTATGGCCAGAAGTTGTTTGCTTTATTTATTTCAATAGCACACATATAAAGAAAGTCTACTTCAAAGTTGATTGCATTGCAGCCTACAGAGCTCAGACTAGACTCAGATGTATATCCTTAATATGATAATGTGATTTATTTTTTTCTATATGTAACAAGCTGTATGGATGAACATCTGGTACTCTGTTTTAAAGTAATAACTTCAAAAAGAATTGGACTTGATTTAAGTGAATTTGTAATGCACGCTCTGTGAAATTAATCCTTTAAATCATCTTTTATTTTCTTACACAATGAAACTTTTGAATGCAAGGCAGGAATTCTTATTCAAGTAGAGTTTACTTGTCCATATTGAGGTTTAAAAGGTAAAAATACTGCAACAATTTCTTCTTTCATTTGTCTTATGCTACATTTTCAGTTCTCTGCTAACTCCTTGTGATCACATATTTGGAACCAATTAGCAATAAAAGTTCTTTAAAGCTATATGTTTTGAATTCATAATTGCTTTTGATCAAAGGTATGTCATTACATGGGACAGGGGTGGGGGAGTGGAGACGTGCGGAGAGGAATAAAAGGATAGCAACTTGAATGAGGACATTCTTTTATGTACTTAGCTAAAAAAAATCTTGGATGTAATCATAAAAAAAGTGAACCGCTATGTAGCATTCTAAATATTTTGAGATATATGTGTTTGTTTTCATTAATTGATTACTCAAATGAATTTTTAAAATTCCATTAGTGAAACTGAATGTTTTATTGAATTTCTTCTATGATATTGGGTTCAGAAAGCAGGTGGTTAGAAGAGATCTGAACTATATTTGCAGGTAGTTTTTTTTGTTTTTTGTTTTAAATTAAATTACATTTTCAGAAGTTTGCATCATACATAGTTTGTAGTTCCCCTATAGTTTTTCTTTCTGTAAAAAAGTTTTTTTGAATTAAAAAAGTAATTTAGATTATTATGGCAATTGTGGTAGTTTATTTATCTTAGCCATACATAATTTGCTTATCTCCATGCATATTAAATTTGATCCCTGATGTGTGTTTAGGTTTGAGAAATGGTGATACCTTTCAAGAATCAAATAGTTGCTTAATAGAGTCAGGTAAGACTTTTTTTTTTTTTTTTTTTTTTTTTGAGAATTACAGCAATTTAGATGATCTCCCAGATGTGTCCTAAACTTCTATAATCTTTTAAAGCATGCATTATAAATTCCTGAGGAGTAAATCCTCAGAGTATAGCCTGCAAACAATTGGAAACCTTCATTCTGCTCATTTATATGCTGTCTCTAACAAATTTTTAAGTGTTTAGTAAAATCTGGGAGTCTTTATGTATATTGAAAAATTCATCTGTGTTAACTATCATAATTATTAGAAAATAACTTACAACCTCCAGGGAAGCATACTCTTATATCTGCGCACTTAATTTTCAGGTTTGTCATATACATTAATGAACCTGGACTAGAGAACCTCTTGGCAGCTGACTCACACCTGCATGCTATGCCTCCCAATTATCAAAACAGCACCTAAGGGTTTTGCAGGCATTATTATCTCATGTAATCCTCACACCAGCCTTATGGGTTGACCATTGGTTTTCTCACATTTTTCAATTGGAATCAATTCTCAAGTCAAGTAACTTTGTCTACAGTTAGAAACAGGCATGTAGCTGAGCTGTGGATTTTAGCTCAGCCTGGCACCAGAACTCAGTTTCTTACCCACTGTGCTAGTTGCAAGGTATATTAAAATAAACATGGCAGTAGTCTCTTCTCTTCATCCCTGTAACATTTTTCTTCCCATCAGATTATTCAGGGAGAGA
Organism: Furipterus horrens; assembly: GCF_987537825.1. Taxonomy (NCBI): domain Eukaryota; kingdom Metazoa; phylum Chordata; class Mammalia; order Chiroptera; family Furipteridae; genus Furipterus; species Furipterus horrens. The sequence continues at coordinate 24,740,249 of NW_028327180.1, read as the reverse complement.
AGAAATAGGGGAAATGTCCCAGTGTAGGCACTGAACCGTAACTATAATCTTTTTGTTACCTGCTACCTTCTTACTCCCAAACACCTCTCTACAAATAGAAGCATTTCTGATGCCTTCTGCGCCGTCTGCTGAGAGCTGCGTAAAGTGCTCTAATTTTGTTTTGTTTTAATTTTTTAATGATGTAATTCCAGAAAAGATAGTTAATTACTGTATATCCCTTCTGGAAGATGGGAGTGCTTAGGTACAGTAAGTCCTCACGTGGCATCATCAGTGGGTTCTTGGAACTGCAGCAAAACAACATAATGAAACCAGTTTTACCGTAGGCTTAACGGATATCAGCGAGAGTTAAGTTCCAGCGGCTTCCTATCCATGTTATAATGAAACGACATTGAACAAAATGATCTTATTCAAGGACCTGCTGTAAATGGCTGTTAATTTATTTATAGTGAAAGTTGTTTTTTTCCCCCCTACTAAAACAATTTGGTGTATTACCACTGTACCTGTTTTATAGTGGTGGAAATTTTTTCCTCAAAAAGCCCCAATAACATCCTGTTGGTTCTTCATATAACGGGAGTTAATCATGGAGATATTTTATTATGAGTTGTAAATATTGAGTGTTGAATAAGCACTTTGTCTTGATGGTGAATTAACTGTGGTTACCTGTAGATGCTTATTTTATTTCTGGGGGGTAAAATTAGTTGTTTATATTGATAGAATAAAGGAAATAAGGAAGATTGTGGAAGCTCAGTAGAAATACGAGAGACCCCTTTAACTTTTTTCAACTTTTTTTGAGTTATAATTGACATATAAAATTGTAAGATATTTAAAATACACACTGGTGAGTTGATACACATCTGCATTGGGAAAGGATCCTAACTTCAGTTAATTAACACATCTACCACCTCACATACTTACCATCTTTTTTGCTGTTGTTTAGAACATCTAAGTTCTACTCTCTTAACAAATTTCAAGTATACAGTAAAGTGTTATCAACTGTAGTCACCATTGTTATATATGTCAGACCCTCAGAATTTATTCATCTTAATTGAAATTTTGTGCCCTTTTACCAACCTCCCCATTTTTACCCAACACCCCAGCCTCTGATAATTACTCTACTCTCTGTGTGTTTGACTTTTTTCTTTTTTTTTTTTAATATTCCACATATAAGTGATGCCGTACCAGGCAGTATTTATCTTGCTGTCTCTGGCTCATTTCACTTAGCGGAATGCCCTCGAGGTTCATCATGTTGTTTCAAATGATGGGATTTCCTTCTTTTTAAGGCTAAAGAATATTCTAGTGTATAAATATAACATACTTCCTTATGCATTCAGCTATCCACAGACACTTAGCTTATTTCCATGCATTGGCTATTGCGAATACTGCTGTGTATTGCTGAAAATAATTTTGTCTTAAATGCAAAAATAAAAGATTGATTAAAAAATGATGTTCACACTTCTTAAAATTCATAAACTAACTCAATCTAGTGACACTGAGCCAATCTTAAGAAAATTTTCTGTTAAAAATTAATATATTTAAATAATTTGGTGACATAAAAATGAGAATTACCTTTTTCAGTGCATCGGAAAAAAAGTGTATTCACTGACTCAACACATTTTATTTTATTTTTTAATGTTTTTTATTGATTATATTCTCAATACATTTTAATTGAGGTTGTACTGGAGGCTAGATGCTGTATAGTTTTAAAAGATGCCCAGGTGGACAATACTGAAAGGTCAAAGAGGATCTGAAAAACAAGTGGACATCACAACGGTGGAAATCATGTCAAGTGTCCCGATGAGTGTGAAGAAATAGTAGTACACAGATAAGACTATTAAAGGTAGAATATTATCTCTGAATGTTGCCAATGGCTTTTATTAATAGTATAATTAATATTAGGCTGGTTTGTATTAAGGTATATAGTCATTTATAAATTACAAACTGTTTTCAGTGATATGGTTGGACTTATTTTGTATTTCTAAATTGCTTTCTGAAAAGGTGATTGTTGAAAGGTTGTATCATAGATTAAACAACATCAGGACTAGTTGTAAGATTTCATAAAGTATGACTTAAGCTTTAAGTTTGATGGTTAGATAAGTATAACATGATTGCTATCAATAATATTTTCTTTCTCAAAGGGGAGGGAAAGAGGGGGAGAGGATATGTATGGATACAAAAAACAAACAAACAAATGAGAATGCATTTGAATGACTGAGAAGGATGAATATAAATACCTATTTGGGATTTGAAAATTCTACAGTAACATATACATCATCTTGCTTATTATGGAGTCTGACTTTGTGTGTGGTTTTGGCGGGTAGTTTAAAAACTATCTTTGGTTTCTTTCCTTTTGGTAATTATTAGATATAAAGTATCTACATGTGGGATTGCTATGGAAATGAGAGATAATAGGTGTAGAACTTCCAGCATAGTGCTTGGCATAAAACAGATAGTTGTTATTGTTTATAAATATATTACCCTTCATATAACATGCAATATAGTAAGCTGGTTTAAATAATGTCTTGAAATAATAGGTTTGAAACCAATATTTTTGTCTGATGATTGATGTTACTAAGCTGTTGAGACTTATCTTTACAAATATAATAGAATCCAATATCAAATAGTAGACTGAATGTCAGATCATAAAAATATAGGCCTCCATTGTATTTTGTGACTTAGTCCAGTTTGCATTTTTTGTTAGTCTTAAGGAAAACAAAGCTCCATGTCAGTGAAATATTAGAAAAACACACTATATGGTACAAAAATATATATATACTTCCTTAAAATCTTTAGTATTATATACTCCTGCTGAAAATCTAATATTGAAATATATTCTGCAAACTTAAAAAATAAAAATCTAACACAAAGAGGCTTTTATGTTTCTTGAAGGAATTTTTTTTTCCCGGGGAGTTGAGAGGGGGAAACGGTCTGTGGAGTAAGTTTATTTAATATGACATCAGTTGAGTGAAGCCAGCTGTGAGTAATTATATCTGATATTTGATTTCCAGCTGTTTTGTTGAACTATTATTGGCTCTCAAGGTATTTGGATATTAATTAAATGATGACTTATCATAAAGGGGCCTTGTTTAAAGTAACATTGCTTCAAATAGAACATCTAAAATGGGCTACATGATACAAAGTTTTAATTCTTTCTGGTGCAACTGTTATTTTGAAGTCAGTACAAATGTTGTCCCTTTCTGGGAGCATATGGTCTTTATTGAGTATTGCCTTTATTGACTTGTTCCCACAGATATTTCACATACATATTAAAGAATACCAACAATAAAAATGAACATATAATGAGTTCCTTATGAATGATGCATTAATAAATGTCTAGGAGATGGGGAAGCTTGGTAGAGCGGTCGGGAGGGGCTTCTCAGAGGATGTGAGTTGAGCTGCCCATTGGGATGGATACGTGCAAGGCAGGAGGAAGTGTGCTGGGAGGCAGAAAAGCCTTTCTGCTGGAGGCTGGAGCAGAGGAAACGGGGGAGCAGGCCTAGGCTGGGGCCTCAGGGGCAGGCTGCTGCAAGCCCTGAATGCCTGTGTGATGCAATGGAAATCTGGTGACCAATGGAAGTTTTACACGAGCAGAGAGGACAGCCTAAAAACTGTTCGTGATTCCTTGGAGAAGGCCCTGCAATTGTCCAGGTTGTTGAAAATAGAATGACAAAATATGACAGACTAAACAGGATATTTAAAAAATGTATTAAATGTATGGAAAAAAGAGAAAAGAGCTGCCATCAGTAGCAACTACAGGTTGAAGATAACTCCTAGGCTTTTCCCTGGAATCCCTGGGGCACTGGTACTGGTGGGAGCAGAGAAGTCTTGGGGGGGGGGTTGCAATTTTGTGCGAATTGTAGTTACCATTTTAAGCGATGCTTCAGGAGCTTCCCATGGAAACTCATCAGCTGGTGATTGCAGTAGTTTGCAAGGAAAGTCACGGGTAACAGTAGGCTGAGAATAGATGTGATTTCTAAGTGAGAGGATCCCCATGAAGGAGAGCGGGGCTGCTGCTGGCACGGAGCTGGTTCTGCCCGCAGGGTCCTTTGAGGAGGGCGTGGTCAGCACGGGACCCCTTTCTTGACGTTTCCCCTTTGTTATTTTATCTTCTTACTGCTTATTCCTGTCAAGCATTTTTTATAATTCCTCAATCTCTCTGACCCACTAGATGTAATATCCACTAGACTTTAACATCTGCAAGGACAGGGATTTTTGTCTGTTTTGTATAATAGTGCATTGGGGCAAAGATCAGATTCCAAAAGGTTATACAATAACTGGATCGTTGAGAAAATTGACAAAAGGGGTGAACCTCTCATTCCAGAATCTTGGCCAAGAAATACAACTGTTGCTATAGAGGGTTTAGGAAGGGGTCAAGTAAAGATTTTCCAAGGCAGGAAACGTGCTCATTTCTAAGAAGGGAATTGAAAATGATACAGAGAACAGAATGTTAATAGTTTAAAAATCTGGGTGTGTGTTATTAGTTCATATGTAAATCTGTATGCTCAAATGTCTGATTTCAGAAAAAGGCATGCAAAAAGGCGATAAAGAAGAAAAAGTTCTCAGTCTATTTTTTTCTCTGTTCTTTAATTTGTAAAATTTTAATTTTGGCTTAGGGTACTAATACTAAAGGCAGCATCAGCTTGTGCTTTTGGGGGGAGGTTGTGAAGAGGAGTTTACTGGTCTGTTTTTCCACTGAATCTTCTACTCACAGGTTAATTAGTTTCTTTGGGCAGTACCTGTATATTTGTTGGACTCCTCACTGGCATGAGGAAGCAAGGGCTTGTGAAGGTTGCATGTGGACCATTTCAGTGGCATCTGGTATGTACTTTCGTGAGTAAAACAAGGCCTTGGTTCCAGGGGAACAGGAAGTAGAAAAGGTGGCATTCACCTGCCATGTGTTCAAGGGTTAAGTGACGCAGGCACAGGCAGTGTAATGCAGGAGATTTAGTTCCACGATTACTTCTTGTTTCCTTTTGATTTACGAACATTTTTCTACTCAAATGAGGATCGGCTATAATGAAATGACGTTTCAAATGAATCTAAGTACTATCCTTAAAATTTGTCATGTTTCCAAGTAGTACAGTTTTTATAAAAACTATGGTGCTGTTGCTCAAAACATCTTTTAGACTGTATCTTGGTGTTACTATCAGGGTTGCTTAGGGAATACCACGAGGAAGTTACCTCTTTACTTCTTATAATTGTTTGTTATTTTTTTGAGCCTAATTGAGCTGAAATAACCAACTCATTCACTCAGCTTAGTTCTGGGTGAGTGTTGGATGTTTTCAAAAGCCAAATCTCCCAGAATTACTACTAAATGATAATATTCAGAAGAATGTGCTTACAGATATTTTTAAAGCACACATTGAACTGGAATAACATTACTGTGAATGACCTGTGAATAGAGAGGAAGAGATTATTATATCCTCTGCCTTCCCTTGTTCTTTTTTCTGTCTCTTTTCCCCAGGTTCATCACAGAGTTCACTTTTGGCTCTGACAGCAGAGTAGATGCAGGCAGTGGGGGCCAGATCCCACACGGGTTCAGTATTGCCAAGTTGCTTTTCAGCCGCAGAGGCATGCAAATTTATTTGTACTTTTTGTCAGAAGCCATTGCCGTATGTTTTATTATTGAGCTGTAATACATTTACATAACTCAATAAAATGCACTTTGGAAATGATGCCATTTTTCTAAAAGGACTTATTGTTAAATATAGGATCTAATTACATTTCCTTATGGATAGTAGATATTGAAATAGCAGTTTGCCAAATGAAAGAGTAAGGTTAGAGATACTTATGACTTCTGGTATAATTAATGTGCATATTATGTAGTTGGAAGGGAGAAGAATGTATGTGGTATGATTTAGAAGTTCTGATACTGGCTGGTCGCAGTGGCAGAGAGGCAGAAGGCACTTGTTGAACTTGGGAGTAAGAAACCTTGTCTTCTGGCACCTGGAACTTGCAGTTAAATTTCTGTCTTGCATTATAGCTATCTGTGAGGAAGTTTTATCTATCCTAATAGACTCTGTTTCTTGAGGACCAGATTGTGTTGTACTGATCTCGGGTCTCCAAGGTGACGTCCCAGCACAGGGCTTTGCATAGAGCAGGTATTAGTACGGTGGGCTTACCTGTGACATGTGAATGAAGGCAAGGGCGGAGAGCTGAACAGATTATGGATCCTCCTTATCCCCAATCTGATGAAATTGGGACTCAGTAGAAGTCTTCATTTGTTATTTAAAATATGAGGCATATTTAAGATTCTTTACTACTTTTCAAATCTTGTCATTCTTTATTCCTTAAGTTGTCCACTGTTAGAGCATTGTATTTTACTTTAAAACCAGAAATAATCTGAATAAGAGAACAAAATGGAAAAACTAGAATGCTATTCTGAGTATGTGGCCAGGAAGCCTCAGCTGCAGGACACATTTCGGTCAGAGAACTACTGATGTTCCTTCACCTGACGGCACCCTTTGCCTTAGCCTTCCATAATTGTCATTAAGAATTGAATGATAATAATAGTGTCTGGTGCTTTAAAAAGTGCCTACTGTGGACCAAGGCACCTTTTTAAGCACTTTACCAATCTGGACTTAGATACTGTGATTATCTCCATTTTACAGGTGAACAAACAGCTGCAGAGAGGTGAGTGACTGGTCCAGGACGCAGACCCAGTAAATGGCAGAGTTGGGTTTTGAACCCAGGCAGTGGGGTTCACGTGACTTGCACTCCAAGCCCAGTGGCCTGGCAAGCAGATAATATGCAAGGGAGTAAGTAGCCTGGCAGGGTTCACGTTGATTATAAGCCTGGCCCAAAACATCCTGCCACACTTTCTGCAAAATTTACATTCCGTGCTAAGGCCCAGAACTCCACCAGAAGTTTCTAATGTTAGAGATTTCTTTAATTAAAATGTATTGAAAAATCTCTTTCGGGAATAGTCAAAAATACCTCCAGTGCTTTTTTCTGGGAAATTTTGAGAATAGAACTGGAAATACAAGGTGAATAATTTGGAAATTTACAAACATCACCACCCCCTTCCATTCCTGCATTAACAGGATTGCCTAAGGGGGTGTCCCAGCTTTTTGGATTTCATCTAATAAGACCACTGTCCCTGGCCACCAATCAAAAATTAGGATACAATTATAATATGGGCAATTTAAAAAGATATTTTCCTTTAATATGAGACAAAACAATGAACTCCTATCATCTAGTGTCAGTATAATTTCAAGGAATGACATAAAAGTGAAAAAAAAAAACCCCACTAAACTGGTTTTCATCCCAAAATAAAGGATACATTTAGCTGACCAAGAATCTCACCACATTGTCTTCGTTTTTCACTTTGCCATACCCTGGTGGAAACCTTCTGGTGCACTGATGTTTGGAACCCCTTCGCTACAGTCTTCTTTGAAATTTGCTCCTTCCCAGGAATAGGGAATTTCACAACCTTCTTTTCCTTCTTTCTCCCTCTAAGGCTCCTGCAGTTCTGGGATGCAGTCACTGATATGCAAACCCTTCTGCCCTTTAAAACCTTGGCTCTGAAGTAACGTGTATTTTAAGTTAAGAACACATATTTTAGGAAACATGGCGTGGGAACCATCTTCCCACTGTTGCTTCTCATCTCCCTGTGTGGTTGTGATGGTTCCCCTGCAGCAGCTGACTGCACAGGATGGTCACTGTCACCACGCCAGGGCTCTTTGTGTCCCTGATTTCTGGAGAATCTTGGTAATGATGCTGAAGGCTTCAGGGGTGTGTGTGTGTGTGTGTGTGTGTGTGTGTGTGTGGTCATGTCCAAGTATTGCTGATATAAAGGGCAAAGGTCTATTTACTTATGAATGCAGCCCATAAATCTCATGTACACATGCACTAATTTAAGCTGTCAGGCATGCACGATGCATCCTGTACAATTCGGGGAGGCAGAACAGTATAGTAGGTAAGAAAAGGGCTTCCACTTGACCTTCAAAGGAGAGCTCCAGACATGACTGAAAGGTGGAATGCTTCAGGAACTGTGACCTGCTCTTCTTCCTAATGCAGCACTTGATTAGAATGATATATATATATAGTCCCAGGTTCTTCTCTACAGTCTAATAATGCCCACCTGCCTCAAGAATGTATCTGTTTGGATGTTCCACTTCCCCTCTTGTCTTCTACCTTACCTTTTATGGACAGATATGACTGAGATACATTTTGAACAATTTCTGTAGCATTTAGTTCATTTCTGACTTAACAAAGTTGGAAGGCTTTAATTACATGGGAGAGTATTTTCATTTGCTTCTTCCTCTTGAGAAACAGAAAAGTTTGGTGGTTGACTCTTTGGTAAAACATTCAAGATGGGAAAAACAGATGTCATTATTTTTGTCTTTTGTCCTAGAAAAATGACAGCAATGAAGTGTTCTATATTTAAAACCTTCTATTCAGAATCACTTCCTTTTTACTAAGAGGCACTGAAGAGTCTGTGTCCTCAGTAACCTGCTCTGCTTTGCCTTTATTATGTTAGGACTGTCTAAACTCCACCACTGTAGGAGTATTGACATTTGTATAGTGAATGATTCAAAATAAGAACTGTCCATTGAGGCCCTGGAATTAGGTTGGCATTTGAAACTTGAGGCACCTTGAGAGTGATCAGTGTAGGTGTAGACTCTGAGGCCCCTTGTTGCAGAGACCCAGTGCCAGGGATTGTATGGCAGGCCCCCTCCACCCATCCCAACTCGGCAAGACTTCTACAGGGTTTCACCAGAGCCAGACCGGCTGTAGAAAATGACTTGAACACCAAGCCAAAGGGAGGGAGTATCTTTGGTTAATTAAAAAAAAAAACTGAAATGAAAGATAATTCAAGAATCATTTTATTACAGCAGTGTGTGTATATATTCTTAGTCAAATGTTTAAATGCTAACTTAAAATGTAGTCACTGCCTGCTAGCTTAATATTAGAGAGGAAAAACAAGGCTAGCATTAAATTTACTGCAAATAATTTTCTAATGTATTAATCTTTACATGCGAAATTAAAACTTGACTGCAGATTTGCTAATCTAAGATTATAACAAGTTAGTTACTTTATAATGAAGACATTTTGATAAGTGTGTTCTTGCTTCCTAAGAGATGTGAATTCTGGGAAACTGTCTGTAGGCTTAGTGATAATGCATTGTTCTGAAGGGGAAATACTTATACTGACTCTCAAAAACAGGAATTGTGGACTGATTTAGACACTTGATATTTTTCTTACTTGCACACAGGGTCAGTTTTTAGTTACAACTGAAGTGTTGATTTTTCTGAGACATGTTAATCTTCGCAAGTGAAATAGATCCGCTTAGATGGCTGTTTTCCCCAGGACGTGACATGGAACACAGGCCTAAGATGTATTCTGAGTTGCTGAACACAGCGCCGCTCACTCAGTCACCTTACGATCGGCCTTGGGAGGTCTTCGTCGCTGCATTCACTGAACTCGTGCGTTTTCTTTTGTGAGAGGGAAGCTCTTTGAGAATGAGGATTACACGCGATCCTTCCTCTCTGCTTTAGAATTTGTGAAGTCCCTTCTACCTTCTTCAGCTTATCTCCCCAGAGCCGGGACTTCCCTCATGAATTGGGGGGCCGGGGGGTGGGAGGGGGGAGCAAGGGCACTCTGTTCATCGCAGATGTCCTCTTGGTAATTTTTGTGCTTTATTGAAGAGGTAATTACTTTATAATTACCTTTGTCTAGAGTTCAAAACTCCCTTTAAAAAAAAGTTAGAAAGAAAACTCCCGAGGAAATTTTAGGTAAACAAAATAGCTTGAAGCTGTGTCTCTTCCTTCTAAAATTCCGCCTCTCTGTGTCGTGTAATGCTTACGAACCCGAGGCTGGAGAAACACATCCAGGCTGTGTGATAGATGACAAGTAATATAATCGCCAAGTTTTCCTGGGTTTGACATGTGAATTTTAATGAAATCACAACCCTGAAGCTCCCCCTCCACCCCATTCTGGTGTAAATTAGTAAGTTCAGAAACCGCCTTTGTATGATTTAGGACTGAAATTACATATTTGAGAATTTTAGTGAAAATCATACACTCCACCATGGGTTTTTACCTTACATTTTCCTGAAGTATGCGATGATGTAACTCTGGGGTGTGGAGGCTGGTTTAAAATAAGATTTTTCCCTGCTAGGGATGATAGAAATGAAATTATTTTAATGGACTTGCCTGCCCTCTCTTGTCCCCTTTCATTAGGGGCATGAGAAGAAAGGACTCATCATATTCTCTGAGATGATCTTAGGGAGTACTTTTGAAGACCCAAATCTCTGATTTGTTTAATAAAAGTGTGCCTGTGAGAGCCGTTGTCAAACGACTGTTGGTCTGGCCTGCCCCCTTGTGGCCGTTTACAGAATTGTGTCTGTACACGTTTGAGTTTCTTTGCACAGCTCTGAGCACCAAGACTGAAAACAAGTTTCCTCCCTTCCTTTTTTTTTTCTCACTGTTATTCTCAGGAGTTTTCATTTGCACATAACCACCAGCCCTGCAGAAATGTTGCCCTTCTCTTTCTTTGCATCCAATGCATTCAGTGTCTGTTGCGAGATGCAGAGATTAGAAAGAGGTGTAAAAGAAAACAGGGTAACTTTCTTCAAGGTATTCGTTCTCTGACCGAGGATAGAAGATGTAAACCCCTGAAACGTGAAGTGACCACACAGAGCCCAGTGAAGGAGCAGATGCGTGGTACAGGAGGTGCGAACTTCACTGGCTCAGAAATGAAGCCAGTGGAGACTTGGAGGAGTGAGAGGAAGGGGGAGTGTGTTTTGAAGGACTCCGGGTTAGGCTGGACCCAAAGATTGCTGGTCGTGTGTATGAAAAGGGTGCAAGAGGCTGCTGGTGTTGGCACTTTCTTCAGAAGCCAGCCTGGGCAGCTTGGGCAGCAGGCAGTTTGGTGCTGGAAACGATGCTGATGGATATGCGCTCTGGAGGCCATAGGTACCCTCTGCCCACCAAACTGGATATAGAAAATTGGGATTGATAAAGCAGACAATCGAGGGGCTCTTTATATGTTTTCCGTGAGTAATTCATTCAACTTTTTTGGAAAGAGATATTCACATTTGAAAAGAATATTAATTTGTAAAAATTCTCTGTAAATTTCAGAAATATTTTAAGCGTACATCTTGGTATTACTGTGTTCTTATATTCAGGTGTCATAGATAATAAGACCAACTACCATTTTTCGAGTGTCTGTATGTACCATGTGTTGTTATGAGACTCGATATCACTTCAGTCACACAGCCTAGCCAAGTATACTTACTCACTGTGATTTGCAAATGCAGTCTCTGTAACAAAACCAGGGTTGTACATCTCAGCAGCGATGGGGATGAGGATTTAGGCTGTGCTCCATTTGACACCAAAGCTCATATGCTTTCCATTATCCTTCTTAGGATAGTTGTTTTACATGTTTGTAGTGTGGAAAAATTTGGATGTCCTGAATAAAACTTAGAAGGGTAATGGCCGTGGCAATAGACACAATGTAACTTGCAGACTTCTCACCTTCCTGCCTCTTGCCTGGATTAGCTGCAGACATGAGTTTGGGCCTTGGCTATTCTAGCCTTTAACCTCCTTTTCAATAATGTTCAAGACATATCACTCTTAACTGCCAGTTAGTGATCTTTGGCCAAGAAGGATAATACAATTTATTATTATTATTATTATTATTATTATTATTATTATTATTATTATCTTATCTCTGTAAGAGAGCATAAGTTGGCATGAGTATAGTTCCTGGTCCCGAGACTGCTGTTACTTAAGATAATTCTTTCTCTTTCTCATGTTTAAACCCAAAGGCATCTACCACTTAGGTCTCCATACAGCTGCCTATTGTAGCCCAGTCTTGGCCTTACTTTCTTTGAAGATTGCAATACAATCTTTTTAAAGGAATGAATCTTTTTAAAAAAATCTTGTTTGACCACCATACTTCTGATTATAGTTTAAATACGTAGCTTCATCTATAAAACAAAACTCAGTTCAAAGGAAGAAGATATCTGTGTGTTTTCCCATCTCCAGTACATTGTTTACAGAGATCAGAGGAAGGGGGCGGGAGGTACACCAGCACTGTTGTAGGATGAGAGGAAGGAACGCTGGTCTCCCCTCTGCTCTGCAGTGGTCATGCTAAAACGTCCTGCATGTTATTAGTGAATCCTTGGTGCTGATGAACAAGTGAAATGAAAAGCTAGTTTTAAGTGAATTGTAAGTTTGGTATGAGGCCCATTACATTCTGAACGAGTCTCTAAGGAGACATTAGCGAAAGAGCCCGCGATGCAGAAAACTTTCCCTCCGACTTCTTTCCTATTAGGCTTGTGTGGAGTTTGCAGAGTCTGAGCACAAGAGGGTTTAATTAGATTGTGAACAATTCCTCTTCCAAACAACATAGGGGAATGCTTTTGGGTTTTCAAACATGGTTTATGTTTGGAACCCCCCAAAAGTCTTTTTCATGGAAAACTGCGTTTTAATTGGCTTGTCAATATCTTCTTTTACTGGGCTACATTGTTTCTGATAACTTTAATCTGCTTTCAAATAGCAGCTGTTTTTAAAAGAAGGATGTCCTTCCTAGGGTAAAAGGAAAGGCTTATTGTTCTAAAAAAATACTACTTCCTGATTAGAGCAGCGTGTTCCTGTTTGTATTCAAGGCTGGAGAATTATTTGGGGAAAAATAGCTCACCTTTTTTAAGGGTTATTTAAAATAGTGATAGTTGTGTGAATTTTATTTGTGTGGGGAGGTGCAGTTGGGGAGGTTAGAAAGTTCTCAGTTTGCATATCATAGTTTCTTGACAGAGTGGAAATTGGAACACTTTAGGCGATTTAACTTTCCAGTGGTTTTCCTTTTTCTATAGCCAAGATTGTTGGAACATAACTTCACTCCGTGAATATCACTTGTTTGTGTAGAGAAAAAAATGGGGATCCAAGAATATAACTCCCTGAAGGCCATACATTTCTCTGTTCCTCTTCAAATTCGTTTTCTGTTGTACCTAGTTTTCACCGAAGGTTGCAGATTTCAGGTTGGTTTGAAGAGCAAGACTTCCTCAGCCCCTCACCCTTTCGGCCTCTTTGTTTCCTTGCTGCATAAAGGCAACCGCACACCAACTCAGATTGTTTTAGAAAAGGCCAGCCGCTCGGGGGCAGCGAGTGTTGAGATATCTGAGTGAAAGTGAACAGGGGCAGTTAAGGCGACTCCCAGAGGCAGGTGGGGTGATGGTAGTTCCCGGGCAGGGTGGGGCCGCTTCGTGTGGCTCTCATGCCCTCAACCCTCTCCTCATTCACTGCGGGTCTATTTCATTTCTCTTGGTTGTGCTGCCTGAGATCTCATACCACTCAGAGAGCTGTCTGGGCTATAGAGATGCAGATGGGGATGGACTGTTCCCTCTGGAAGTTTCAAGGACCCCCACGGGTCACTCACACCTGCATCTGTGTTTGGATCGTATTTAATTTTTTAGGCCAGGGCATGGTGCCCCCAAATGAGGTTTGTGGTCGTGTGAGTCTGCTGGAGACCTGGGAAAAGGGTAGGAGAATTGATAAGAAACTTGAAAAAGGCCAGATTAGCCTATTTCGGAAATGGCACACCCCATCCCCACCCCCCGCCCCCTTGCCCCTCAGAAAGGAGAAGGAAGCGGGTCTCCTTTCTCACCTTCCATTGTTACTTATTTGCAATCCCTAATCCTTGGTAACACCTATAGTATCTGGCTGCTGGGCGCTTTCGCACAGATTCCTCCTTTCTTTAGTTTGCATTTCATTTGGTCGTCGGGAGCCAAGTTTTGGCCCTCAGAGTCTGAGAGCACAGATTTCCTGATGCCTTTTCCATAGCTTCTCTGCTTTTCCTGCTTTCCCAAATCTGTGATGGTCACGTTCTTATTGCACAGTGAAACACTACACTTACTTGTTTGTTCTGTGCCGCTTAGGCCTTGATTTCTCACCGTTCCTTCTGTTACAGTTAAGAGATGTCAAATTTAGATTAGACGGAATCTATCTGTAAATCATCTAATTCAGGCTAGATAACATTGCTTGCTTTCCACATAATGGATTCATGGGGAATAATGTTGTCTGCTCCCCTCGTTCACAAGCTCTTTGTGGCATAGACCATTTAAAATAAGTTTCTTTTGAGGTGACTTATTCCAAGAGTAAACTTTAGACATAAACGTTGAATTCATTTCAGAAGTTATAGTCTAGTTAAATATCTCAGATACGCACATGAAACAGTGGCACAGGATTCCTGGTTGTATATCACTTGAGTGGCCATATTTAAATTTATCCTCCCCTCCCCCCACCCCCAGTGGGGCCAGCATGATTATTTGAGGTGCGAATGTTTTATTTATGCAGCCACGTACATAAAGACGGAAAACTACTTTTTAAATTTGGTTGTGCAGTAATGGCAAAATGCAGTCTCTTCCTTCATACTCCTTGTTTTGCAGTGCAGGCTTCCTGACCTTATGCGGGGGACTTACAGGTGATTAACACCCCATGGTTCTCTACATTCAAATCAAATAATTAGCAATCTTGCTTAATTTGCATCTTATAATTATACATATTGTTTCCAGGGAACGATATAATGGTGATCTTTATTGTTCACAGAAATATCCTATGTAATTATGTAAATTATACGAAGTTAGGTTCACATATGTAAGATTGACACAAGTAATGGTCGAACATATAGGAAGAGGATCCCTGTACAAGTATGTAACTCCCTAATGTTAACAAATAACAGGTGATTAAAGTGCCTCTTGATCAAGGGACATGCTTTTTTACTTTGCTTTTACTTGGTTTGTTTGAAGGAGAAGAAAATTAGTTACTTCATGGTCTGTTGTCTCTTACAGATTTAAGGCTGTTCTTTTCTTCCTCCTGCCTCCCTCATGTTCTTTGAGACTTCGCCCTTCTTCTATCTTTAAAAGTGATACTTCTTTCTATTAATTTCCCAAATGTACTTTTTCTGGTAGTGTAAATTTATTTGCTTGATGAGTGACAAGTGAATATAAGTAGTCTTGTCTGTTAGCTTAAGGAATTGTAGCCCTTAGGCAGGGTGCAGTGGGTTGATACATACTTAAGGGAAAAAATATAAGACTTTACTATTAGAGTCAGAATATAATTTCTTCAGAAATGGGAGTCTTTCTGTACTATTTAACGACTGCAGCCAGTTGATGCTTCTCTCTCCCTTTTTTTCTCTGAAAAGCAATGAAAAAAAAGTCCTTTGGTGAGGATTTAAAAAAATGTTTCAAATTCCTTATGTAATTACTCTACGAATCGTTGTCCCTCCCTGTCTCCATAATATATGAAATGTAATAGCACATATAGTTTGAGTTGTTTTGAAAGATATTCCTAAGGCTACAAACATTTTTCTTAATTAAAAGAAAGGATTAGGTTTAAGTAACGTAGTGCAAAACTTGTACAATAAAAAGTATAAAACATTGCTGAAAGAAATTAAAGACCTAAGTAATGGAAAAATATTCCATATCATAGATTGGGAGACTTAAAATTGTTAAGATGGCAGTACTACCATAACTGATCTATAGATTCAGTGCAATCCTTATTAAAATCCCACTGGTAAACTTAAATATTTATGTGTATAAGAAATGTCCTTTTGGTAAGAATAGAAAAATTAAATTCAGGCTCATTTTTAAGTGTAGTCATGAGATCTCTCTCGGCAGCCGTCCGTCTCGAGAGACGATGGTGTAGCTTCTTAAGAGTCTATCTGCACCGCCGAGAATGGCTGTGCAGTCCGACTCGGGAGTGACACGGTATCTGTCTCCTCCCGTGTTGAATCGACATCTTGCGATGACGCTGGAGTGTCCTCTCCAGTGAAGCTGAAGCTACAGAGCCTGGGCAGGGTGATATGGAGGGTCTGCTGTTGCCCATGCAGCAGACCCCCCCTCTCTTTGCAGCTGAAGGGTCCAAGGGAAAGACGGAGTCAATACAGCTTGGCTTCAGGTGCCCCGCAGGAGTTGCCGGTGTTGACTACAACGTCAAACCGCCTTAGGGACTCCGGCTCCGGATTTCCTGTCGGGGTTTACTCCCTTAGCCTTTCCCCTGAAGAGGTATGCCGCAAGGCAGCGGAGGTTTTTTGGAGTCAGAGTTTTCCTTCTCTGATGTGCCCTGACTGGAAGATGGAACCAGCGACACTTAGCTCGCAGACCGACGCTCAATCCACTGAGCCAAACCAGCCAGGACAAAGTCATGAGATCACATACATTAATTTTATATTGACTAAGAAAATCTTTTGATTTAATCACAGTATTGGCAAATATATGTGCTTTAACTTAACTTTTTGCTTTTGACATTTTGATGTGAAAGGCAGAAAATAGGTAATTAATAAAGAATGGCTTATGAGGAATTTATTTTCACAAGTTTGAACCAATTTATTTTCTATTTTAATAGCTTTTGTCTATATCCCAAAGGCAGTTGTAATGAATGACGTTTGTGCAATTAGCTTTTCTCTTAACAATGCTTATTTTTAATGTCTAAGAAAATTTATTTAAAAGAACAACTATCTTTAACTTTGTCTGTAAGTGTAGTGACTTAGTTTAGAAACCTGTTCCTGACAAGTCTAATGATTTCTATCCTTTTTTTGTTCCAAACAGGATCTGGAAATAGTGTATTCCTATTTACATGGTATGGAAGCCTTATCAAACCTGAGGGAACATCAACTTAGGTAAGTCATTCTATGATTAATTATTATATGATGCTAGAATTTTATATGATCATTTAGTATAGTTAAGAAGTAAGGTTAAAGATAACTTATGAAAATGCTGCCTTATTTAACCCTTTTATTGGCTTTATAAGTTTTATAAAATTGAATTCAGTTTTATGCATATAATATTTTTTTAACATTTGTGCCATGGTGACATCCTCTCTCCCTTCTTTCTCCCTCTAGCCCCTTGCCTGAGGTAATGACCACTAGCTGATGAATATACCAAAAGGAGCATTGTTTGTCCTCATGGCAAATAAAAGTAGACATCTTAGCCCTCAGATTCATAAGAAACCAGAATGTGTTAACTGTTCACAAAGAATGATTAGGTCCATTATTTTAATATGTTCTTTAGGTCTTTGTATTATATTTTATTGCATTAAACTGACATGCCCCTTTCTGGGAAACACAGTTTATATCATAGTTGTTTTTATATGGTCCATGCATATAAAAATCTTATCACGTCTATTGTACAGTTATAATCTTATCGATGGTTATCTGACCTCATATTAAATGATTAAAAACATTTATATAATCCACTTTTTTTTTTTACCTTAACTGAAACAGAAAATAAAGGACCCTGGGAAGGATGAGTTACATATACAAATAGGACATAGTAGGAAGGTTTTGTTTCCTTCAACCCTTGCTAGTTGTGAAACCAGCTGTTTTTAATTATGAAAGGATTACTTTTCCTATGTATTTCCCCTTTAATCTTTAAACACTAATTAATTTGTGAGCATGCCAATTTCATATTTAGTTGTTAATTGAAAAAAGTGTCAAGAGGATTGAGTATTTCTAACATTAAATTTTTAATGGAAATCGTTTAAATTAAAGTAGATCGCAGGTTAAGTGTTTAAAAATTTAGTCGAGTTTTATTAGAAAGGGCAAAACCACTGGGAATTGAGAGGATAGCTCAAATTAAAGCAAGAATAATTTTTAAAGTGTGTAACTTTCATTTTATTTATTTTTTGATACCAACGATTCGAAGAAAAAAATTTAGCATCAACTGTCCATTTAATAAAAGGCTGTTAATCTTCATATGCAAATATAAATATTTGTTCTCATGTGCATCTAAAAGCACACATGGATGCTATTTAGATGTAATGATTATGTAGTATACTGTATAGTATATATGGTTATAAAATTATTTAGATAAGAATTCTCTGCAATAGAAAAAGGAAAATTTTAATACTTCTTACGGAAATGTTTAAAATTATGAAAGTAGAGATGATAACACAGTGAAGTTCTGTCCACCTCTTAACTAGCTTTAGAACTATTAGTTTTCTGCCTTTCAAAGGTAAATTTTGATTAGAAATAACTGATTAATTAAAGGGTATCATTTAGTCCACTTACACCTTTTGTTTGGAGACTATATAGTTTTGTTTGTTGGCGTGAATTTACAGGGAGGAGCCTAGATGTTTATCTCATTTTGCTTGTGTTAAAAAGTCATTTGTTTCTCATACTTATGGAAAACATCAGCTGAAACTATTTTAAGTCCATTTTTAGAGCAAGAGTAGAACACCCAAAAGAATAATAACAACAACAAAAAAGAGAGACAAACTCGATGTTTTGGTAAAACTGCTTTATAATAATAACTGCTTCTGAGAAAAATACTTCGCATTTAGATACGTTTTCTTTGAATTTTTAAAATAAAAGTTTTACCCCTAGGATTAAATAGAGAACAGTTAAGACTTTTCTACACAATACAATTTCCCAATTTAGGGAAAAGAAGCAGCCCTTAATCAAGACTTTCAGCCTGTTTATTCAGTAGTAAGCAGTAGAACAACGTGAGTCCTCAACAGTGAGGGAGAGGAGAGGCTTTCACTGAAGGCTCAGCGTTGTGCCTTACTGTGGCCCGTTCACACGTAAGCAATGCACTGATTCTGAGCAGCTGATTGACTGTGTTACTGCAGGACCCCCCACTATGCAGCGTAAAGGTTTCAGGTCTTCACTTTAAAAACTATATATTTTTCAACACAACTTTATTTTGTTAATGTTTACTTCCTTAATCCATGTGGATTAGGAGCAGCATGTTGGCCAAAGTGGAAGAGCGTCCTACAGTTAGGAGCGGGGGGCCAAAATTTGTAAAACGCTCAGTAAGTGTCTGAGGCCGTCAGCATTGACAACAAGAGCTTGCTGAAGCTGTACGTATTCTTCAGCGCTATGGATGAGTGTAGTTAATACATATGGGCACTTTTAGATATCCCAAACAACTTAATTATGGTTATTGTATTCTTTAGGGATTCAGTGAAGATCCATATGGTTTTGATAAAACATTCCCTAACAGTGTTTTAGGATTAAAAAACTTCTGGTGCTTTTTTCATTTATTAGAAGATTGTCATATAGAAAGTTGTGTGTGTGTGTGTGTTTTGATGGCACTGGTTAAATTTATCCAGTCAACAGTTTCTGATTGTGTGCCTACTGTCTGCTAGTCACTGATGTAGGCCATGGTGACACAGCATTGAAGGAGCCCAAATGGCTGCCACCGTGGAGCTTCTGTGCCTAGTGGGGCACCAAGATTTAGGTAATGGATCTATGTTGTTTTACCCAGATGTGTTGGGCTGCTTTGGCTTTTTACTCAAAAGGAGGTAACATTCAAGTCAGGGCAGGTGAGCAGAGATCTCTGCCGTGTAGATGGCTGTCAGGTGCCCTGTTATGGGAACAGGTGTGATGTACGAGAAGGCAGGTGCTGTGCACAGCATGACAGACAAAGTAATTATGATACAGTAAGTATAGGGCCTTGTATTCAAGGATAAGGAGTTTGTATTTCCCCCTAAAGGTAGAGGAAATTAAGAGAGGAGGTATAAGGAGATCTGACTTAACATTTGCACGGATTTGTCTGGAAGTTATCTGGAGACTGGGCAGTAGGTGAGCGAAAGTAGAAGCAGAAGTCTTCATTTGTAGTCCTGGTGAGAGATAATAAATAGTGAGATACTTGTGGCTCGTCCTGGGTTTTCCCAGGGGAGATGGTGAATGGGCAGTTTGGGAGGATACGTTTTGGAAACACGTGGTGCTGCCAGAAAGATGGTGTTTGAAGAAAGAGAAATCAAGGACGAGGACTCCAGGTTTTTGGACTGAATAATTGGGTCGTGATTGTGAGAAAGCAGATTTTAGGGGAAGAAGTTCAAGGTCTATTGTGGATGCTTTGGACATGAAATGAGCATTGCCCAGCCACTGACTACATAAGCAGGTGTTTAGATGAGTGAATATCTCGGTGGGAGATCAGGTCTGGGGCATTGCTGTGGAAGTCATCAGTTTATAGATGAAATATGAAATCATGACTGGATGAGATTCCGTGGTATAGAGGGCTGAAGGGCCCCTGGAGGAGGTGATGGATAACCTTTAAAAGTCAGGTAGAGGGATGGAATGGGGGAGAATTCAAAGGAGACAGAAAAAGTGACTAGTAACTTAAAAGAAAAACCTAGAGACTGAGGAATGGGAAGCCTAGAGAAGATAATGCTACAAGGAAAAAGGAGTCATCATTTGCTGCTGAGAAGTAGAATTAAGGTAAGGACAGAAAGGATTTAGATAGCACAGAGGAAGCTGATAACTTTCTAGAGCCTTTTCTTTGGTGTTTCGGGAACCAAATGGTGTGGGAGGGGGAAGAGGGTGAGAAAATGGAAATGGTGTATAGACAATTCTAAAAGGAGAATTTCTGTCATGGATAAGAGCTGGAGTGGGATGTAGGATCCACAGTGTCCCCCTCCCACAGACAGCAGGCGACCCTAAGATGTGTTTATCTATTGTCGGGAAGTGGTCCAGGAGAGAGGGAGAAATAGATGGTGGTGTAGGAGGAGGAGGTGAGCTTGCAGGAAGGGTCTTACACAGGAGAAGGAATAAATAACAACCAGTGAAGAGGTTGGGGCAGGGACGCTCCGATCATTCCAGCGGTTAACATGGCCGAACCCATTACTTAATGCAAGACCAGGTATTTTTAGACCCACCCCTGGTGTCTGTCATCCTTTTCTATAAAGAATTTGTGTGACTCAGTCTATGAAAGAAAACTGTGTTGAATGACGTGTGTTCAGTATTTGATGCTGCCTTCTGGAGGTGTGACATTCAGTTTGAATGTCTGGAGTAAGGGATCGAGAGGACTAGAAGGACCTCTCCAGTAGGGAGGTGGTAGCAGAAAGAACAAGGGAAAAAAAAACAGTACCCAAGGGAGTTGTATTCAAGGGAAAAATCAAGAGCATGTAGTATTTATTGGATTTTGTAAGCTGAGGAAAGAAATATGGGTAGGGGTTTATGCCTGTGTTTCCTAGACTGGAGACCAGTAGCCCATTGGGCAAAAAGTGGAGGTGGGGTTGAAATAATCACTTTTATAGCCAACTTTCTTCTATGTACTATTTCCTTCACAAGGAGACACGGCATAATCATCCTGTTTTCTTTTGCATTTCTATATTTTTGGGAAATTTTACTCGGGCTTAAAATAATAGGATACTTTTTGAAGGTGCTGTTCTTGAAGTACTTTTGAATATTTAAAAATTGATTCATGTTTTCCATAATTACATAATTTTTTCCTCAGGGATGAATCAGCTGAAACAATAATTCTTTAAAAGTTGTAAAGCCTTTATTTAATCATTGGTCACAAAAATACTGAGTTAATAACAGCCTACTTTTGTATGAAATTCTATACTGTTACATAACATTAATGTAGAGCTGTGAATGACGTTATCACTGTTTAAATTAGTAGGTTTTCCTTTCTAAAGTTTCTTCTCATTTTCTGTTTACCTTGGAGAACATGGATTTGCCCAAAGGTCATTTGCAAAGTGTAAAAATCACATACAGTTTTGTTCCCTGTAAAATAAATGTGGTGAAGTTGACATCTCAGGAAATGCTTTTCCGTAGCATCTCTTTACCAGATTTTATTTTGTGAACAGGCACCAAAAATATTCCCCTTGAGGCCAGTAGATGATTGTGACAAGCTTTGTAAGTAATCTTACTTAGTAGGCTACGTGGTTCATTTATATTTTTAAACTGTGAGTATGTTTTTTCATGACAGAAGTTGAACTCCTGTCTTTTTGTCTTTTACAGGTTAATGTGTGAAACTGTGAGATACGAAAGACATGAAGCGAATGAAGTTTTATACTAGTAGGTGTTTCCTTTCTCTTCGTACAATGTGTAAGGCAGTGACTAAATACTTCCCTTAAAGAACCAGAGAAGTCCTAGGAACAGTGTGCTGTGTCAGCATGGCCTTCTCTGTGCATTAACTGACATTTCGTAGTTTAGGAATGTGGACCATTTCAGCTATTTCCTGACATAAACGTTTACAGTTCTTTGCTGATAACTTCACATGTGTCTCTCATGTGTGATCCAGATATATTATTTCACATTATGAGTTTTGACATTTTTATCATTATGAAATAAGAAATACTATAGTCTTTTTAATGGAACAAAATGTATATTCCCGCAACCATATGAGATGAAATGCAAATGTAGCATAAATATGTCTTAACTTATAATCTTTCAGAAACAGAAAAATAAGCTGTCCACATCCCTTTAGGCACAGTTTCTTCTTTAAATAGTATTGATATTCCTTTCACGATGTGTAGAATATTTCTTAAAAAATGACAGCTGATTTTATAAAAAACAGGATAAACATACAGTGGATAAATGTTGTTGTATTAGGATGTGTAAACTGTGACTTACCAGACATGTTATTTTGTTAATAATGTTTGCCATGACTATTGTTCTGCTGACTTTCCTTCTTGTGTTCCAAAGCAGTTATTAAATAATTATGTGCCATGTCTATTATAGGGAGTATTTATTGAAATAAATAAAACACAGCTTCTTTCCTTAATGAGGCTCTGCTCTCTTGAGGGAGGTAGAAGTAGAGTAAAAGGGAACCAACAACAGAAAGTCACCAAAATAACTGAGAGGACAGACATGTACTGGGGTTGCGGATGGCAGGGGAGGCTTGAGGGAAATGGGAGGCATCTCACAGAAGCGGCCCTTTGAACTAGGTCTCAAAGGGCGTCTGCTGGTTTAGAGAGACTTTCTTGGTGGAAGAAACAGTCTCTGTAGGGACACAGAGAGGTGAAGGGCCCTGACTCGGTGCTTGGACTTTGTGTGTGGCGAGGATACGATGACTGGCGCGCAGTGTGCGCCAGGATGTTGGCTCAGGAGAAGAGGCAGGCTGGTCCTACCTGCTTGTGAGTGAGCAGCTAAGAAAAAGATCTTGATTCTTTAGGCAACTGGAAATGAGGTTTTATCCCCTCTAACCATTTTTTTTGTGAAAAATTACAAATGTTCCCAATGTTAAAGATAGTAGCATAACAGACCCCCGTGTACTCATCACCCAACATTGCCAGTTGATGCCCAGTTATGTTTTATCTTTTACTCCCTGCCTCCCAGTTCGAACTGGGTTATTTTGAAGGAAATCTAGACATATCTATTCATAATATTTTTGATATGTATCTTTACCTTTAAAGACAAAGACTTAAGAAAAGTTAACCGCAGTATCATCAAACTTTAAAAATTATCCTTTATATCATGAATATTTTCATGTGAATATTCTCACATTTCTTTGTCTCACAACATTTTTTGAGACTTACAAGAATTCATTTGAGCTAAATTGACAACATGCTGGGGAGCAAGATCTCAAACGCCCCTCCTCCCCCCCAATTTTTTATGGCTTATTTGTTTGAATCAGATCTGAATAAAGTCCATCCATTGCGATATCTTTCTAAAGTATTTTTTAATCTGTAGCTTGGTGGCCAGTTTTCAAGCAACAGAATGATGTGACTGATGCCTTCCAACCCGCCCCCTCATCCCCTCAAGGAAAATATCTGTGCCTGTGTGGAAAATATGAAGGGTAGATGAGATTGAGCAGATGGCAGGGAGGTCAGCAAGGAGGTGGTTGCCTCATCTGAGGTCACCAGTGCTTGAACTGAGGCTAAGCCTGAAGGAATGGGGAAATCAGGCGTGGGTTTTAAAAAGCATGCAGGTGGATATGGTCTGGGACTATTCATAGGTTGTAACATGAAACTTAATCATCTAGGACTTTTTGACAGGAAATTGTAAATATCCATCTAGGGCTTAAAAGAACATACACCAAATGTAGAGGAATAGTAAATAACCAAGACGTCATTGATAATCAGAAGACTTAACACCAAGGACGAATGCTTTTTAACATATTTGTTCTTGAATAAAAAAAGCTGTGCTTAGAATGTTTGATGTCAGTGGACTAGGTGTGCAGGGTCCGGGTTGGAAGTCCCTGGTGAATATTACTGGTATTTATTGAAGCAGCCTGTGGTAGTGAGCGTCAGCTTTCTTTTATTGTCCGTCACCTCTGAAGCATGGTGCCGGTAGTATCGATGATGAGGTCATAACAAACATTTTATAAGCACTTCTTATGCCTCGTGTACTCTAATAATTCCTTTCTGAGCAATAATTTACCTGCTCCTTATAGCTCTCTTGTGTGGTCGATACCCTCACCCCAGTCTTGCACCTGAAGGGGCTGAGGATGTGAGAGGATGAGGTACTTTTCCAAAGTCTCACTGCCCAAAGCGGGGACCAGCTTTGAGCTCAAACATTGCGACTCTGCAACCTTAGAGCTGCCCCACTTACCAGTGTTTTCTGGCCTTTTTCAACTCACTGTAAAGAATGGCACCAGGGGAAATGATGGATGGACCTTGAAAATACGAGGCTAAGCGAAGTAAGAGACAGAAGAAGTTAAAAACCATGATTTCACTCGTGTAAGAGATAAAACTAAAAGTGACCAATAAATGAACAAAGAAGAAAAACAAAGAAAAACTCCTAGACACAGACAACAGTATAGGGGTCATCAGAGGGAAGGAGGCCAGGTGGAGGTAGGGAAAGATAAATGCAGGGAGTCAGATGTAGGGTGACAGGTGATTTGACTGTGGGCGGTGGGCACACAGTGCAATATACAGACCACGTATCATAGAAATGTACACTTGAAACCTGTATGATCTTATTAATCAGTGCCACCCCAATAAACTTAAATTAAAAAGAAAGAAAATAGAAAAAGAAAAAAATGATAGTGCTTATGTGCATGCTGGGATGAGCATGTCATCTTTCTGTCCTGCTGACACGGTTGGTGGCAGCTGAACCCCACCAGCAGCTCTGTCTGCATTATCCTGACTCCCTAACTGTTTTTATTTGCGATTCATTTAAATTGAAGGTATATTTCAGTGTCCTTAAATGTACTTGCCCGTGGGTATTTTTTATTTTTTTCATTTTAGACAGTGAATGTGAGTTATGCTGGTAATATAAAGCCATGTTTTAGATAATCCTAAATTGAAGGTATTTAGACTAGATTTGTAGCAAGAGTTGATTGAAGCAATTGGCCATTTTTGACTTGTTAGAATTAAGATACATGTTAGTAAGCAAAGAAATGTCTGTGGATATTCAGTTGGTCATGACTTTGTAAGAGCAAAAATTCAGAGACAAATTGTAGATTCACTTAATCAGACTCCTGGTATTTGGCCAGTCTTGTTATGGAAGGTAATTATAATATTTTCTTCTGTGATCCTTGAACAAATATGTGTCTGCTTTTAGCAATTTGTGTTGGGTGCAGTTTTGACAATTAAAGAACCCTTGTATTAGTGGTGTATATAAATCTGTGATAACTTAATATCACCCTTCTTTTTGGGGCCCATTGCTATTACCCCATGAGAGAAATGACTTGTCTAATCTTGCCCTCCCTTGAGTTTAAAGAACATAGTGTTGTCAGAATATCAAAGACTGTAAGACTTTGGTTTTATGACCAGGAGATGATTATTCATTTTCCTTATTATGTTTGTGTGCTCGTGACTTCCAAGTCTGTGGTTTTAAATAATTTCTCCAGGTAAATATAATATGCTTTTGATCTACTTCTGTACCTCATTTTTCTCATCTGTAAAATGGAAACAATTGGAAATCCTACACAGCTTAACATAGTTGCTCTTATGGTGGAAAGAGGTTGGATTGTGTGAAGTCCGAAGGGGCTCAGAAAGTGCTTATTGAAAACTGCTGATCTGAACTTCTGGACTCCTTTGGAAGGACAGAGGGTGATTTGTTGTAAGTAAGTAAAGTGATTTTCACTTTATTTTTTGGGATAATTATACGAGGTGTGTCCAGAAAAAGTCCAGCCATTGTTAATACAACGGGAATGGTTTGCATGACACAGATGTAACTTGGCAGCCAAGGAGAGTGGACTGGAATGCACATGTGTGAACAATGACGACTTCACTGTACTAGTCAGTGGGGGCAGTAGATGCGGCTGAGTGAGCATGTGTACTGTGTGGCCATGGCTCTCAAAATGACCGAGTGAATAGAGCAATGAATCTGCATCAGATTTTGCATTAAACTTGAACATTCCTCCGTGAAAACAATATTCAGATGGTTCAGAAGGTTGCAGCTACGGGCAACCGGTGATTGGCAGCTTCATCATGACAATGCACATCACATCTCATGCAGAGTGTTTTTGTGAAACATCAAATCACCCAGATGACTCAGCCCCCCCTACAGCCCAGATTTGGTGCCCTGAAACTTCTGGCTTTTCCCAAAACTAAAGTCAATCTTTGAAAGGGAAGAGATTTCAGACCGTTGATGAGATTCAGGAAAATACAGCGGGGCAGCTGATGGCGATTGGGAGAACTATGTGAGGTTCCAGGGTGCCTACTTTGAAGGGGACTGAGGCATCATTGTCCTATGTACAATGTTTCTTGTATCATGTATCTTCTTCAATAAATATCTCTACTTTTCATAATTCATGGTTGGATACTTTCTGGACAGACCTCATATATTTGACTTACAAGTCTAAGTCACTCTAAAGTGTATAGTAACAGTATAGGTGAGCAAGAATGAGGGCTTTGATTGAAGAGGCTTTGAGGGGAGCCAACAGAATGTGATGGTACGTTGTGGAGAGAGGGAGAAATTTAGGGAGACTTTCTGTTTTCCGGTTTTATCCTCTGGTTGGAGGATGTTGCTGAGACAATGGGTGCAAGAAAAGAAACAGATGTGTTTCTGGTGTGGGGCACTGTGGCTGACCATCTGGAAGACCTTGCTGTAAGAGTTGTCTCCACTGAGTCATTGGAAATTGTGTGTCTTCGTTTTATTTCGCTTTTTCTGATTTTTTAGCATGAGGTGAGGGGCCAATAGCCCTAGGGAGATAAGAATTCTGTCTCCATTTCTCCCTGATGCCAACAGCTTTATTTTGAGTATTGTATAACATCCTGGGTAGTGTAATGCTAACTTTCTTTCTGAAATACCTACCACCTCCCCACCCCGCTGCCAAAAAAAAAAAAAAAAAAAAAAATAAGTGTTTGATGTTACACGTGGTCTCAGCAGTACCAAACCCTCTTGCGACTGCTGCATCAACACTGCTCCACGAATGGGCTTCTGAACGCGTTTCAGGACGTCTCACGGGTGCCCGCATCACCCTTTCTTGTTGATCATGTGATTTTCATCTTTTTGCTTCTCTGTGTTTATCGCCCTTGTTAATGTTGCCCATGTAAAGGTAAAGCATCGTAGAGGAGCTTCTTCCCTCCTGGGTCACTTCTGGCTTGTGCTAATGCCCTGCAGTATTGCTCTTGATCTGCCCAAGGGGTGGGTTCCCTCCCTGGATGCAGTTCCAGCGCCCTCATGCTGTCCTTCGCCGGGAGAGACTCAGAAAGCACTAACTTCTGGTCCCAGTTGGTTGTATTTTACGTGGGTACTGTTCTTCCCGTGCCTGTTTGTTGTCCAGACCTAGATGTTGGAGTTTGTGGCCCACAGGGGGCCCCTCTGGAGCCGAGTGTTATGCCAGCCCAGTGTCCTCTGCCCACCGCCATCTCCCCCAGTCCTACCACTCCGTTTTGGTTTTTTCCCTTTTACTTTTATTAGCATTTATTTTATGCTGAATTTACTCCCAGGCCACACATTTTTGTTTTCTCGGTTTCTTCTGGGATATCTTTTTCTTCTGTGCATTCTCCTCCTCTGGTTTGGGAACCATCTGCCCTTTGCAGTAAGAACCCGCTCTGTGCAGCAGGAGCTTGTATGTGGGTCCGTCCGCTCCAGCGCTGAGAGTTTCCGCGCCGCGTCTGGGGAGCTTTGTTCACCCGGATGTGCTCAATGACCAGAGAAGGTACATCTGAACCCTTACGCCCAGCATCACTCTCTGCGTTTTCAAGCACGTGCAGCAAAAACTCAGCAGTCTTTTGGGGCCACCGGCCCTGCCCCCAGCCCCACTGTTTGGCCTGAGCACCCCTGCCAGCTCCACCGTTGTAACAACGCAATGGGACACATTGCTTCTGTAAAGTGACCTCCTTTGGATACGTGGTGGCTTTTTAGATATGTATACCCTTGATGGCCTGGGCAGTTTCCGAAGTGTTCTCAAAAGTGAACGTGATTTGTGCCTCTTGATTTGCATGATTTTGTGGGTCAAAGGAATAGCGAACCATTTTCAGAGGTCACCTGAGGCCTCTGCCGCTCCCATTTTGTTACAGGTCTTTTCTTCCTTCTTCTCAGCCCCTTTGCCTTCATTGCTATGAACAGCCTTTGACTGATTGGGCTCCTCTTAAGTCTTCTCGTTGTATTGACAGATGGATAAAGAGGCTTTTTCTTGTTACTTTTTGGCCCTCTAATAATCACCTTTGCTGATGTAATCTTTTTTATGTATTAGCTTATTATTCTTTCAACCCCCTTGTCAAACTTTTACCTTCATCACTTATATTAGCTTGCTTTTATCAGAAGGGAAATGTGGAGCAGCAGTCACAGCTCTTTCATGGGGAGACATCGCCACCTTGTGGACTTTTAGGATATTACAGTCGTCGGCAGCCGTCCGTCTCGAGAGACGATGGTGTAGCTTCTTAAGAGTCCATCTGCACCGCCGAGAATGGCTGTGCAGTCCGACTCGGGAGTGACATGGTAGTATCTGTCTCCTCCCATGTTGAATCGACATCTTGCGATGACGCTGAAGCTACAGAGCCTGGGCAGGGTGATATGGAGGGTCTGCTGTTGCCCATGCAGCAGACCCCCCCTCTCTTCGCAGCTGAAGGGTCCAAGGGAAAGACGGAGTCAATACAGCTTGGCTTCAGGTGCGCCGCAGGAGTTGCCGGTGTTGACTACAACGTCAAACCGCCTTAGGGACTCCGGCTCCGGATTTTCTGTCGGGGTTTACTCCCTTAGCCTTTCCCCAGAAGAGGTATGCCGCAAGGCAGCGGAGGTTTTTTGGAATCAGAGTTTTCCTTCTCTGATGTACCCTGACTGGAAGATCGAACCAGCGACACTTAGCTCGCAGGCCGACGCTCAATCCACTGAGCTAAGCCAGCCAGGGCTAGATATTACAGTACACCCTCGCTTATCGCGGACTATGAAAGGCCTTTAACCCTGGCTTTATTTTTCCAGTTACTGGTAAATTGAAACCTACATCTTTGACTTTCAGACACTTTTAATACTGTATCTGTATTGGTGTCTCTTCAATCATTAATTTTTTCGTTACGGAAAAGCTAAGTACCGATCAGGCATTATATAGTGTATACGTTGGGGGTACTGATGAGTTAGAGAAGTTTAAAAGCTAATGAGGGAAGACTTCTAAAATAAATAATTATGAACTCTGCCAGCTGCTTAATATGAACGTGTATGAAGTGTTCTGGGAACCCAAGATACTAACACACTTCTCAGAGGACATGTTAGTTAGCCTGGAATTCAAAGGATGAGTAATAAGTTTATTAGACACAAGGTACTGTTTGGGAGCTGGAACAGCAGGTTTATTCCGAGGCCCTGAGGCGCATAGGTGGGAAGAAAAGCTTAGTACAGCCGATCAGGGTAAAGTTTGCGGCATGGCCCATGCTGGGGATTGGAGCAGAAAGCATAGCTGTCGGTTGGACCTTTCAGGGAATATTGTAAGAGAGGAAAAGAGATGAAGAGAACTAGTAATTTCTATGTACCTGTGATGCAAAGTACCCCTATATGTTGTTTCATTAAATCAGAGTGTTTTTGTGAAGAAGGTCTGATATCCCCGTTTCACAGTTGAGGAGTTGGCATCTCAGAATTTAACTTCACCAGGATCACACGGCAAGTACGAGAGAACGTCTGTTCTGAAACTGTTGCTCTTTGCACGGCAACGTATTGCTTACCTCACGTGCTAGCCAAGGGGTTTGGGCTCTCTCCTATTAAGGATCCGGGGTTAGGAGCAGAAGCATGTCACGGTCTGACTTACCTGAGCAAAAGCAGCTGAAATAGTATCCGGTTCCTACTAGGGGAAACACATGCTTCCTACTGAAAGGAGGTCCAGTGTTTTAAAACAGAATGCAATTAGATGGCGTAAGTATTTTGGAGTTTGGAAAATGGTCAGTGAGAAGATCTTACAAAAGGAATAGGGCTCTATTTTTTGATGATCTGAGAAAACGATTATGTAATTTTGATTCATTAACACTGATGGCTGTCATGTTGGTTGCTGTTATTTTTAAAATTTGACAACCTGAGGGAAAAGGGGCTAGTCAGTGCCCCTGACTAAATAGTCAGGCATTGCATGTTTTAAAAATTCTCGTGGCACACCGGTTGAAAATCGCTGCCCTGAGGTATAATGGGATCGAGGAGGTGGGGAGAGGCAGACATTCTGGGCAGACTGGCAGAGCGGGGAAGGAACAACAGGGCCGCAGGGAGCCAGCCATCCTGGGCTTGTGTTGAGGAGCAGAGAGAAGTCATGTGGGAAAAGAGTGGGACGGGGTTGTCTGTCTGTCGCCTCCCCATCATTCCAAGTCTAAACTTGCCGATCGTTTAGACTTGGAATGATGGCAGTAGGGACCATTCGTTCCTGATTGCTTCACAGTCCTTCAGTCTGATTATTCTGGAAGGTGAACTGATCATTTGTGACGCTCTGTTTATATTTTGTCTCCTTTTTTTTTTGTTTGGTTTTCTTCATTTCCTCCCTGTTGATGACAATAAAAAAACAGGAAGATTTCCATGTGCCTTGTCATACACCTGGGCTTTTATGACTTACATTTTGTCCCTGTAGAATGGGGTGTATCAGAATCAAGTCAATTGCCCATTGTAGTTCTTAGCTCGGTCTAAAAATTATAGGTGTTTGCTGTGTGTACTTGTTTAATCTTTAGGTTTGTTTTTTCTGCCGGTTATTGGTGGTGTAAGACTAAGGTTATTTAGGAATAGTCAGGGTTATTCCAAGATTCAGATTTTGCCATTTCAGCAACCAACGAAAGGACTCTGTTGCTTATAATTTTAAAACATAAAAAAATTATTTGAGAAAAATTAAAGTAACACCAGTGAATTCAACACATGCAACTAATGGCATTATGAGAGTGATAGAGCTTATAGTTTCTTTTTTTGCCATTTGTTCCTGTCTGAGGATGGATATTCAGACAGTTTTTCTCAAGGTTTTTCAGACTTGAGAGCCCATGCATAAGAACCACCTGGATATTTGTTTAATGGGTGTTGTGATGGACCTAGTGATTAGAAACTGAGGGGGGGGGGTACTGGATAGATCCTGGGAACATGCATTTTTAATTCTCATTCCAGATAATTAATATGCACAGTAAAGCTTGAGAATCACAGGACAGAATGAACTCAGTATTAGTCCTAGATAATGATGATAATGGCTATTATTATTATTATTAGTTTTTTGTTAGCCAGTTTCACTGCCAGTGCCTGCCAGCAAGATCTTGGATCCATTTTGCTTACCTTTTGCGTGTAGAAAAGCTTGATGCTGCGAAGTACTGTCCTCAGAACTTCTTTTTCATCTTTTCTTTAAAAAAAAAGAAAGAAAGAAAGAAACCTGAATAATCATCACTTCACACATCTAAAATTGCTACAAAACCCCTCAGGTAACAGCAGCACTGTGGGAAGGGAGTCTCTGTGGGCCTTAAAGGGAAGGAGGTAGGTTGTACCCCAGATTGCAATGCTGCCTGAGGCATAATTGAAAGTGATCGTGCTTCAGGTACAGTTATTTCTAGCAAAGTCAGGAGAACTTTCTAGATGATTAAGACTAAGTAAAACAGATTTTGTGGTGGCATGTCACAGTGTGGACTTTTCAGGACAGAACTCAAGCGGAGGAGGACTTTTTTAGCATATAGATATTCCAGAACATTTTTAAAATAAGATTGTTTTTATATCTTTAGTTCTTATTAGCTTTCGTGAAACTTGAATCTTTTAAAAGAGACAACTCAATAATACAGAAATTATGATGCTCTTATTTGGCATAGAATATGCTCTCTAAATTTAGTAAGTGTTTATTGAGTGGTCATTCTCTTCAATGCCTGCTCAAGCAAATATTAGCTCTGATGAGTTGACATCTGATTTTTTTTGGAAAAAGTAGAGAAACTGTCATCTATCAGGTAAATGAAATTATAATAAGTGGGAGATATTGAGAGGCCCAGTTTCTTATCTTGACTTCCTTAAATCTTTCCCGAGATTTTCCTGATATGAAGAGTCAACCCTAATTACAGGGTAATCAGCGAGCCTCCAGGGTCCCAGAACATTTGCTATCACTGTAGTTTGTTCACTTTAGACTTGGGTGCCTTTTACTTAATGGATATTTTATGACCAGTGCCAGGAACGCTGGTTTACTAGGCTGGTGTTTATTTAGTCCTTAATAATCTTGCCTTCAAAATGGACAAACACGGAGTAACTGCCAGTAAATATTACATTCTCTTTGTCACAGGCAAGTTAGACTTTGGTGACATTTATTGTACTTTTTTAAACATGATTTAAAAAATGATAGAATAGTTATTATTTCTATTTAATGAGCATTGCTCATTTAATCCTTACAGCAGCTCTGGAAACTTGCCCAAGGCCACACAGTGAGTGGTATTCTATCATAATTTCCTAGTTTTCTAGATTCCATTTCCATTGGCCATCCTTTAGTGATTAAGTGACCGTTGCAGAGTGCAGATTAAAATAAGTTGATAAATAATTCCTTTTTTCTTCTTTTTATTTGTGTCACTTATTTGAAATAGCTTAAACTGTTCTTGCATCTGGCAAAACACATTTTTACTTGACATAAATCAGAATTAATAATAATGCTGTCATCTTTTGTTAAGAAAGACAAATTTTCCCCCAAAACTAGGTAAATGATTGATTGCAGAAACTAAAGATAAAAAACTTGAGAGAAGGGATTCATTTTTTTTTAAGTATTTTGCATATACATTTGAGAAATTGTTTTACTTTTATGGTTTCATTGGAACTACATTCTGACAATTTTTTAAAATGTTCTCGAGGGCTAAAGTAGTTGGGAAATTGGTTTAAGAATGGACTTGAGAGGAACAGTGCTCAGCTGCTGACTTGCTTTAGAAGCAAAGAGCAGGATGAGAATGATTAGGTGATAGTGATTGGTGTTTTAAATAACTGAGTTATTTAGAATTGTAGATAGACTTGAGTGCCCTTTGAAAGCATTTGGGGTCTATTTACAAAATTTAGAAAGAGGACCTGGCAGAGATTGCGGAAGACTGCATTGCAGCACGCACATGTGATTCTCTGGGGCCTGCCAGAAGGGGAGTGTGCCGCTTCCATATTGAGCTCTTAAAAGGCATGGGATGGTAATTTAGAGGAGAAAAACAAACAAACAAAGGAAATGGGGTGTGCTTCCTTTCCACCCCTCCCACCTGCTAGAACGCGGGCAGGGTGGTGAGATTTGGAGCCGCCCCCTTGGACAGGCTGGGACAGCAGAGCCACACACCAGCCTAGCCTGGGTCTCCCCACCGAGACGCCGCCAGGGCTATGCCACGGCTGTGGTGAGCTTTTCGCTTTATTTTAATAGTGGCCGAGTCTGTTGATAAACCTAACTCTGTCGAATAAAATAACTTACACATGGCATAAAGCGCAGGAAACAAAGTCACAGCCTAAGCCTTCAACCAGGGAAAACAGGCACTCCTGTTTTCAAAAGGCTAATTTTTGTAAGTGCTTCCAGATAAGAAAAGAATGACACACCTTCATAGAAAAGCGGCTAGAAATTACACACGGAATTCACAGGAAACTAAGAAGATATGGCTCCCGAAAATAAGAAAAGAAGGTGCTCTTATAATAATAAGGAGAATAAACGAGAAGTAAAATGACACTATTGTTAGCGAACAGAAAGAGTCTGTGCAGCCAGAGCTGGCCGAGCCAAGCACTGGAGGCCGAGAGCCGCAGTGGAGGAAGACTGGCCGTCTGATGGGTGAATGCACCACCCAGGAGAACGGGAAGCTCATGCTCAAAGACCCAGACTTCCCCGTGGCGTGCACGTTTCGGTCACGCAGGGCAAAGTCACAAGCCCCGCGGGTGCGTGGCCCGGGGTCGTTCTGGGAGCTGGTTAGTCAGAGGTGAGCTAAGGGCAAAGAAGCGTTTCTTCAGGCCCTGCAGACAGCTCTGAGGTCTGTTCCCGCATCTCTCTGTCTGGCTTCCCAGGGTTGTTCCACCGTAGGGCTCAGCAGTTGAATCAGAACTTCGGTCAAGTCGTTATCTTTAGGCCCCCAGAGGTCCAGACGGCGTGACCATTAGTCAGGTCTGGGCTGCTGTCTGCGGCTGCCTATGGGACTGCTGGTCATCGGGGAAGAGGCAAGGTCTCTGAGGGCTGTGCACAGGGTGGGGCAAAAGTAAGTGTGCTGCTGTGAGTACACGAAACAGTTTATTCCTGTGTTATTATTTATAAATTACTGTATTATGTTCCATAGGAACAGCTGCACACCAACTTTTGCCCCACTCTGTATATATAGAGAGAGGGAGATGTGATTTCCAGAGCTAGGGTTTAGAGCTAAGTTTAATCAAAGTTATAAGGACCCTCAGTTTCAATGTCATTTCTGTCAAGCAGATTGGCAAAACCCCAAACGTTGGATTAAAAGTCTCAGGGGTAGAAAGCCCTCTGTTCCCCTGGACTTGCCTCTCACCCACTCCGCTTCAGCCACACCACACTGGCCTCATTGCTAGGCAGTGCCCGCTGGTGCCCTTTGCCCTTACACTTGAGACCCGTCCTACCCTTTGCCTGGAATGATGGTTCCTTTGGGACCCCATTTGCTAACTCATCTTCTTTACTCCAATGTGCTCTTCTCAGCAAGACGAGTCCTGACCACCCATTGAAAACTGTCACACCTCACCCCACTTTCCCTAACTCTGCGCTCTTTTTTTCTCTAGAGCCCTGATGTATAATTTCCCAGTTTATTATTTATTATCTGTATTGTTCCACCAGAATACAGCTCCATGGGGGCAGGGATCTTTTTTTGTTGTTGTTCCCTGAAGTATTCTAAGTAGTCAAACTTTTATTAAAGAAATTAACACAGCATAGGAAGTATAGTCAATAACATCAGTATAACTATGTATAGTGCCAGGTGGGTACTAGAAATATCAGGGAACACTTTGTAAATTATATGATTATCTAACCACTGTACTGTACACCTGAAAGTAATACAACATAATATTAAATGTAAACTGTAATTGAAACATAAATTAAAAAATGAAAAGTCATCTGCTATGTGAGCTACCTTCCAGAGATAATAAATGTGTGTTGTTTTAAACTGCTAAAAAATGTAACAAGCTATATTATTAAGGTTACGGGGAAGCAAGTAGACAAATAAGTTGTTAACCACCTGTGGAGCATAATTTGACAATATTTATCAAAATTACAGTGTATGTACCCTTTGGCCCAACAACAGCACCTCTAGTTACTAGTTACCATTGTAGTTTTTCTTTATTTATGAAAAAAATAATTGCATATGATTAAAAACAACTGAAATGACTGAGGGGTTGTTAATATCAAATATGGCGCATTCTAATGAAAGGGTCTAAGTTTAGCACAAAGGAAAGAACACTGTATGGTGAACTGTTTTTTCTGTAGAAAGAGACAAAGATGGTGGAGGAAATAAGAATATGTGTCTCCTTTTATCTGTATATGCATAAAGAAATTCTGAAAGAATACCTAAGAAATGTGGTGGAGGAATGTGGGAGCTGGGTAGACAAGGGGAAGGGTTGGAAGACCGAGTTATATTGTTTACCTCTGTGTATATTTTGTTTACTAAGAAATGGAAAGCATTTTCAATTCAAAAAGTTACACTAAAAATAAAACTGGGAATGGCAAGTGCTATATGTGTCTATAGAACATTTAAAATATTTAAATGTACTGACAAATATCTTTAGCTCCTTTGAGGGATAAAAACAATTAAAAAACGATTCCAGTTGGCAGATAATGGCATTTTTATGGACATGTTTTATGCTCTTCCATTGTTATTTATGGTTCTGAAAGTAGCATGGGTGCTGTAGTTTTTGGTACATATTTTTTAATTTTTTCTTTGTTTGTTTGTTATAGATAATCATCTGATTCTGTTTTCTTTTCAGTCCTGATGATATTGGGACCTGCTGGTATATCCTGCTCTCTGGTTCTGTGTTCATTAAGGAATCCATGTTTCTTCCAAGAAGCAGGTATGGTACAGCCATTCTCTACTGATTATCCATGGAGCTTGAAATCCTTTTGCAGAATTCCTTTCTCTTCCTATTTCCTCTTCTGACATAAAGCAAAGCAGTGCCTTGGGGTGTTAATACATAAATCTCTAAGAAAGGGCTGTTTTATGTTGTGAACACTGTTCCAATCTCTTTAACAAAGGGCAAGAACAAAAGACATGCTGGTGACATGTCCATTTGTTACACGAACATGTCAAGCTAATTCAGGACACGTTTATTCATAGGGAATAAAATCTGCCTCTATAACAGGCAATCTCGTAAACATCTAAAGAGAGGAAGAGAAAGTTCATTGAGACCACATGGGACTAGAAATGGAAAGTCAGGAACTGTCGTTGACTTTCCTGCTTCTCAGGACCATATGGTCTCTCATTTTTGCATCTGTCTGTGGACTGGCTTCCCGCTCTCTCAGGCTATTAATGTTTTTCTCCCTGTGACTTTGGCTTGTCTGTGCCAATTGTTGATTTATGACCTTATGTCCCTAATGTTTATACCATTTGACTGTAGTGCCTGTGTCTTTTCTTTGCATTCTTTAGGCTTGGATTCTTTAGGCTTTGGATTCTGATTGGCTTGGCTTTTGACCCATGTGTTCTAGGTCCAATCAACTATGGCCAAAGAGGGTTAGGACTCATCTGTTAGAAACCTGGCTTGTCTGTTTTCAGGGTCCCAGACTGAGGGCATCAGCTACTAAGTTTCAATAGCTGCTTTTTTCCAGTTGTGCATTTTTTCACAAATAAATACTTTTATTTTGATAAAAGATTTTAAAAAATTTAATTGGTTAAAAATATATTTATTTAAAATTACTAATTAAACATTTTATTTAAACTGACTAAATTTATTAAATACTAGTGCACTTCCTTTCCCCCTCATTACCTTATCTGTAACCTAGTTTAATTTTAAAATTATTCTTGCTCAGTTGGGTTAAGGACATGTTAAGAAGCTACGTTAAAGATGTGAGCAAACATTTATAATAAGTCAGAGTCAGGGAGATAGGGAGACGTGATGGACGTGGTCCTGGGTGTGGGAACGGAAAGCACTGAGACCGGCCTTTGGCCGGCAGAGCGGCGGTGAAGAGCGTGTTCCCGTGCCCGCGCGCCTCCCCACTTCCCCGAGGGCAGAACGGCAGGCGTCGTTCCCTTTGGAACATGGCCCCACGAGCGCGGGAAGCTCAGCTGCCTGTTTGTTTGGTCTTACAGTAGCGATAGTTACAGTAACCGTAATTGCATCAGTGGCGGCACTGGTAGTAATAGAAGGAGTAATAGTTGTAGTAGTGATAAAATGATGGTGGAAACTTAGCTAGGTCTTTGGTCGTGCTTTCTTTATTCCAGACACCATTTTAAATGCTTTATGTGTATTGAATCATTTAATGCTACAACTATCTTTTGAGGCAGATGCAATTATTACCTGCATTTTGTGACTGATGGAAACTCTGGCAGCCTAGAATTCCTAGAGTTCTGCCTAGGAAGCGTGGAGTGAGCCTGTGAAACAGGTCCTGTAACTGCAGAATTCTGTCTCCCAGAGGAATGGAGAGATGAAAGTAACACTTTTCCACCCCTTCAAATAGAGGACCTGCTGTTTGGTGCCTTTTGTGGAGACTGCATCTTCCTCTATTTCTGAGCTTGGAAGGAGATGTAGGCAAAGAATATTTAAGGATTGGTATCTTTTAAAATTACGTATCATTTTAATATAAAATGTAACGATAATATAAATATAAATTATCACAGATAAAGAAAAGGAAAACCGTTACTAAAAATCTCTCATCCAAGGTAATCAGTCTTTAATATTTCAGTTTGTCCTATAATCTTCCATATACATGTTCTACATGCTAAAGAACGAACTTTATAAACAATTTAATTTCTTACTTATTTCAATTAATGTGTATCTGTATATGCATAGCCTCATAATATTAAAAAATCTTTGTAGAGACCTGCTCTTTATACATCTTTTGTTTAATGTTCAGTTTTTGAACTTTCCATAGTTTAGTTAATAATTACATAGGGTAAGTTATGCAATAATGAACGGGATTTGAAATTGACGCGTCTTAAAGAGAATGGAGGTTAGTGACTTCGTCAACAGCCTGTTGCAAGGTCCGTTGTACAAATTCAGCCCATGGGCCACGCTGGTAGCACCGTGAAGGAGCCTGAGATGGTCTTTCTTGACTACCAGCCACCCTCAGCGTGACAGCTTGTTCTCACTTGTGGAAAGGAAACCCAATGTTCAGAAAACTGTTTTTCTAAGGACTTGGAGCTCAGACCTATTTCATGAACACATGTTTTTGGACTCTTATGTCTAATTATTTTAAAAGATGACATGAGTTACCCTTTCTCTGGCTGCATGTCAAATGCTTGCAAGTTAGTACTTTAATGGGATGAGGGCAGGAATGGTGTTTCAGACTGAATGACAAGCTAATACTATATATAGGTTATTCCTTCATATTGCACCTGGTGACATTTGCTCTCTCAAAGTTGTTTGTTTCCTTTGGGGATGTTGCCTTAGGAATAGTGCTGAGACTGTTGTAATGTGGAAGAGTCTCTGCTGGTGCCGTGCCGAAAGGTTGACATTAGCGAGTCGTTCATAGCTCTCTGTCCAGAAAACACTGGGGGGTTTGGTTAAAGAATAATGTGGCTTAGGTGTTAGGTGCTGGTTTTATAAAATAACTAGTTCACAGATGATTCTCCACATTAATCATGTATTTATTATGTCAGCCTAGAAATTGGTTATCAGTATATATGATAAGTAATTTGATCATTCTTGAAAATTTCAACTCAATTTGACAGGTAATTTACCCTTAACAGTCAAGAGATATAAATCAGAGTCCTTTGAACAAGTTTCATATTTTTAACTAATTTTTATGAAATTGCTTTGACACCTGATTTCATCATGTGAGAAGGGTGTTATACATTGCAGGAAATCTGTCATTTGGCTTCCAGATATCATTAGCTTTATTAAATTCCTCCATTGACATTTACATCAGCATTTTATGTTTTCATTATTTAAAAACATTTTTGTTTTCTTTTTAGATAAAGATTATTTTGGTTGCATATTTTTACTTGTGTTGGTCAAACGAATATTATTCCTTGGTAAGATTTTTAACGTTTATGGAGCTTATGACTTTTTGTGACTTTCAGTGACAGTTACTCCTCCCCACTCTAAGCAATTCCAGTGATATAAATGTCATTTTTATGAGTTTTATTGTAAATCTACTTCATGTATCAAGTTTTGAAACATTGGTGTTCGTACAAGTGGCTATAATGCCTCTTTTAATGTTGTCACATATAATGTTGCCCAAAGATAGAGCTAAACTCTTTATTTGAAGTATAATTTTTATTCTTGAAGCAATGTATGATTTGTAGTTATACTTTTCCTGAAGTCTTATTTAAAAATATATTTGGTTTCTTTGTATGATCAGAAAGATAGTGAGCAAAGGTAATTCAGGAGTGCAACAAAAGTTATTCTGGTTCTCGTTTAGGAAAATGCCAGAGAGGGGGGGCATTTGCCAGAGATGATATCCATATGGTGTAAACTCTGTGTTTTTCCAAGCTTGTAGGCAAAGCAGTGTGGTCACTACATTGTGCAAGTTGTGTGCTGCACAGTTCTGTGACATGCTGTGTATGTGACAGTCAGAAGGCGATGAAGTATCTTGAAAAGCTGTGCCCCCGCCCACCTAATTTTTTCAAAGGCATCATTTGCAACGGCAGTAGGGCTGGCAAACAATAGATGAAAATAATCTTATCTAAAGTTGCAGGTTAGGAAATGGTTTTCTTATTGTAGTTTTTGGTTTGTTCTGCAGAAGGGCGGGAAAATATTAATGATGTTTTTTGCCCTGCTTTGCTCTAAATCAGTGTATTTAAGGCATTGCAATAAAAATTGTTATATACTTAAAATTTTCTCACTTCTAAAACTGCCCAGCTTTATAAATGCTGAAGCCTATTTCATAGTCAAGTCACAGTATAATAACTTAAGATTAATGTTATTTTTTGGCTGCTGGCTTCTTTGAAAGGATGAGAATTCTAATTTGGATATTAAAGACAGGTTTAGATTGTGTTTCTAAACTTTCAGCTTGCCTGCTGTTTGGATTATTTGTTAGAGAAGAAATAATTTGCCTAGGCCTGTATGTTAACTCATAGAATCTTTTTCTACTTATAAAAGTAATTTTTACATCTATTCGCAAGAAACAATACTGGATATTTAACACATGAAGCATTATTCTTATACAGATGCTTCTTTGAATTTATGTTGGTCACAATCTTGGAAAATAATCACTGCTATTGAAATGTTGAACCTGGTTTTCTTAATAGAATCAGCTTTACCATAGAGGCCTCCAAGAAAGGGCCTTTTAATAGAAATGATCACGCACACCATATTTAATCATAAACAATATCTTTAGTGCTCTGATAGTAAAAAACTTTTTGTTTTTCACAAACAGAGCAATTTGTAAACAAGCTCTTCACTTCCTATCAGTGTGTGCCAGGGTAGGAGCATAAGGTTGAAGGAAAAGGTA
This sequence comes from Furipterus horrens, assembly GCF_987537825.1. Lineage (NCBI taxonomy): Eukaryota > Metazoa > Chordata > Mammalia > Chiroptera > Furipteridae > Furipterus > Furipterus horrens. The sequence goes on along the minus strand of NW_028327180.1, from coordinate 24,699,727 downwards.
AACCTGGGCTGGCCATGAGTCTAGGAAATTGGAAGTTGCTAAGAGAAGGGTTGTAATTAAACCTGGGAGCCAGAGGGAGTAGGCACAGAGGGGTGGAGCTTCCAGTGCATGGACGTGAGGGTCTTGCTGCAAGTCTGTGTCAAGGCAGTCATCTGCACGCAACAAGTGTCATGAGAAATTGTGCTCATAACTGGCGAGCACTGCCAGTGGAGATGGATGAAATACCATCAACAGTTAGGATCGATCGGTCCATGGGCCCCTTTCATATTTATGGGTTATTCTGTCTCATTCTAAAATAGATTTGTCACAGTTCAGTTTGGAGGCATATGTCCGTGTTACTTAATACATTAATTGAAAATTAACTCCTACTTACTGCATGGTCTCTACATTAAGTTTTGGAATAGACAAAGGAAGCAGGATGCTCTCCTCCCTGCTGTGATGTAACTTAATACCTGGATGGGGAGATGAGGTAGTTTTATGTGAAACAGGAAAAATTGCCCAGGTGTCATTAAACAGTACAGAACACACTGACAGAGCAACGACTCCTAAGAGTGCAAAATCCCTTCCAAGATGGGGAGAGCTATTTTAATGTATGTGGTTGGTAACCAAGCGTGGCTTTCACTTAAGGAAGTGAATTTTGCATGGGTTTTATGGTTTCGGTGGCTGGGCAGTGGTTGGAAGTGAAATCTGGACATAGTCAAGAGCGTACGTGATGGCGCAGCAGTAGGGCATGAAACAGGATCAGATGATCTAGAATAGAGGTGCAGTTTCAGGCATGAAATAGTTGGGAAAGCACTGGTGATTTTGGCATTAACGAGAGTCTGTTTTACAAAGCTGCATAACTTCGCTGGAGCGTCAGTAAATGAGGTCTCAGGTAACAGTGGCAGGAAATTGGGAGAATGTGTACATCACTAATTTGTACCATGTTGGCTGCGTCCATTTGCAATTAGTGCTTCTCTTTTATTGATACCAAATATATCCACAATTTAAAAATGACAGTTATGTTACGGCACTCTCGATGATCACATTTTATATTAGAGCTGGCAGCTTTAATGAGGGTAAGTGGGGAAACAAGACATTGAACTAATCAGTTCTGAGAGGCTGAAATACTATTCTCATTATGATTCACATGACAAACAATGAGCTGCTTGAGTTTAAAAATCACAGGCCTACTTTATGCTTGCCAGTGCTACATGATAAGTTAATTGATTGCTCTGAGAACTGGTAGTTTTTATAGTAATGAAAGAGCGTGAAACAATGGACGAATGATTCTGTATGCAGTAGGGACCGAAGACACATTTGAATAGTATTCCTTAGTTCATGTGAAGAGCTATATAGGATTAGAAAGTCATACCTTTGAAGGAGTATAAATCTGTTATAAATCATGTGATACCGTATTGGAGAAGGGAGTATGGCATTTTAAAAATAATTCACTGATGAATTATGTTATGGAAGTGGGTGGGTAACTTTACTGGATATTAAATGTATCCAAAAGGTGTGAAGAGAAGCCAGAGTTGTGGAAATTGTACATTACAGGTAAGATTTATTTTCAGATGTTGGCAAAATCACAGCAATGGGAGCACAAATTATAAGCATGGAGAGGAAATAGTGGTTATTGAAGAAGGATTGGGAAAAACAGAATATCTTAAAACTGTCCTCACTTAGTTTTAAAAATGATGTATTAGCTTACATACATTTCTTCCTTCCATGGGAAGAAACAGGATTAAGGGAGATGATACAAAAGTTTTCTTTATAGGCAGCATTATTAGAAGTTGTTTATTTCTTTAAAAGAGAAGAATTGTCCCCTCCCTCCCTTCCAAGAGAAAGCGTAAGACTTTATTTAATTCATATTTGGAATGACCTAAGGTTAGTGGATGATGGCATGGCAGACTTGGTCAGCGCTAGTGAGCCGTGTGAGAACTACTGATCTCAGGCACTGTACCATTCTGCCCGTTATCACACTGTTTTGGAGAAGTAGCTGGTCTGTATGTAGTTGGCCAGCTAATGGAAATAGTCAGCTGGGGACTCATGGAAATGTTACTTCTATTTTAACTTAAAAATATTCAACTTGATCTACACATGTAAACATAAATGAATAACTGAATGTATAGTTGGATTGGAATATACACATAGATGCATAAATATGTTTGTGTGTTGTGTGCGTGTGTCTATCACACACACAGCTGGACTTGACTGTTTACCCGTCTCCTACAGTTATCTCCCCCACAACAGCTAATCCAGCAGTAGCTTTAAAAAAAACTGACACATCTGTATCAAGATTGTCAAAGTATTCCACGTCATATGTTAAATAATTACTAAGTTAAAGAGATGGTTATCAAGAATGAATGGTAATTGTATGGTTCTTTTAAAATACTAATGTGTAAAAAAAAAAAAAAAAAATCCAATTGCCACAAGGGATAGTGTCCTAAAAACTGTCTATTTTAGAAGAGTTGTTTACCAAAAGGATTATCAAAAGTAATGAGCACAATGACTAAAGCAGATCTAGAATGAAACATTACCCTAGGCTACTAGTTATGTCTTTCTCAAGAGCGTCCTAAACTTGATGCTTAACTAATATTAATGAGCCTTTCTATCCTGACCTCTCTTCTACATTGCTCACCTGCAATCCTTTACATGTGCATCCTTCTGTCTTACTCATTCGTCCTACAAATATTAGGTGCCTTTTATGTGCTTGCCTAGAGTGTGGTGCTGAAACACACAGACATCATGCTCATGTGTCATCAGAGCCAGGAGACTAAAAAGTGCCTGGAGAAGGAAGAGGGCTCAGTCTGTCTGGTGCCACAGGGTCATTCAGTAAGGTGAAAATGGAGACGTGACCTTTGGATTTAGCAACATGGAGGTCACAGGTGACCTGAGTCAACACACCAGTTGACTCAGTGAGGTGGTGGAGCTGGTTGAGGAGACAATGGAAGATAAGGACTGGTCAAAGATAAATGTCATCATTTCGAGAAATTTTGTTGTTAAGAACAGCAGGGGGAGGGGGATGGTGGCTGGGAGTTGTGAAATCAAGAGGGCTTTGTTTCTTTAAAATTAGAAGCTGCTAGTGCGTGTTTGTATGTTGATGCAAATGATCCAATAGAGAAGAGCAAATAGATAGGACAGGACAGAGGAGAGGTCGTTGCAGGGGTGAATGAAACCCACAGGTGGAGAGCTGTTAGCTGTGGAAAGAGTGACAGAGCATCATGCCACTTTTTTTTACAGGTTTAGAGTAAAAGGATGAGGTCCGGCGATTTGGGGGTTCAGTGGTGGATATTTAGGAGTTTTAAAGAGAGAGAAGTGCCCATTTGATAGTTGTTGTCATAGATTTATGTTTTTTTTCTTTCTTTTTCCTATCAGCTTTTAGCTTTAAGGGGCAAGCACAGAGAAGGTGGGAGGTTGGCTGTTGCTGGAACCTGTACTTTGCCATTTGCAAACACTGAAGGGAGAGAAGGGTGCAGGGGTGAAAGGTGTGTGTGGAACACCTACCTGCATCCTTATGTGAGTTGCTCCATGTCCCTTGCACTCTAGATGCCACATCTGGAATGCACCAGGCACCTGCAAGTCGCTTGGCCTGCTGCTTTTCCTATCTCCAATGGCGTTAATAAACTGTTTGTCACCTCCTGTGGAAATTTCTGTGAGTCTCAGTTCTGACCTCTCCTTTGTCCCCTGACAGCTGTTTTTTTTTTAGTAAATAACACTTGAGAGTTAGAAATGACTGTATGGATCCAGTCAGCTGCCTGTATCACCTCTCCACTGCCTTTGTTCCAATGTCACTTCCTCTATTGAAGTAGCTCCCCATATGCCTTGGCTCCTTCCACAGTGTCACCATGTCATTGTTAAGAAGAACAGACCTTCTCTTGTTGATCCTGTGCATAATGAGCTTAAATGTCTTCCAGCTGCCAAACAGATAAAATCCAGGCTCCTCAGTGAGGGGTATAGGGCAGCTCAAAATGTGTTTTCAGCCTGCATTACTCCTTGCTCCCTCTCCGGATACCCAGGCTGATAATTGCTGTCTGAGCATCCCTTTCCAGGGCTGCCTGGGATATCCACTCCACTGTTGCCACCCCCGCCCCTACCCATCCACCACGTTTTATTTACTTTGGGAGCCCCATTCTTGTAATTCCTGTCAGATCAATCCTGTGATATATGTACCAAACTAAGATTTTCAAGAGCATGGTCTGTATAATGTATATTTGCCTCCTCAGTGCCTGGTACATAGCAGGCATTTAATAAATAATCGGTGAATCATCTTGGTTCAGGATTATATTTTAACTTGCCCTTTTAAGAGTTACTTTGAAAAAGATTTTAATAGTATCATGCTAACATACTCCCTTTAAAAAATAACAATTCAGGGACCTATGACGTATCGGATGTCAGGTTAATGTAGAGAAGAAAAGTCGGCACAGATGAGGCTGCAGCCTAATGGAAGAAGGAGTCTGCGCAAGTTCACGAGAAGCTGGTGCTCGTCCATCTGTGCAGGGGTGCAGAAGAGGGGGAAATGGTACCTGGATATCATTTTGCTGCTGTATTCATTACAACTAGTTTTGGTCGTGTAAAACAATTGCATAAACACTGCAGGAGCTCATTCACCTCTCCTGTACCAGAACCCTGAAGGTAGATAGATGGTCCAGGAGAGTCTGGTGGCTCCAGGTTGCAAGCTTCCATCTTTCTTCTCTGCTTCTGCTAGCACATGGCTTCCACCTTTAGGCTCACAGTGCAGGATGGCTGGCGAGCTCCGCTGTCAGGTCTGCTGTGGAAGCTAGAAGCAGGAGGAAAGGCGGAAGAGCAGAAGTGTCTCCTTCTTTCCAAATCGGATTTTTGGGAGACATTTCTTTTTATAGCTCGTCCAGAGTGTAGTCATATGGCCACTTCAGGCCACCCAGGAGCCTGAGACGCATAGTGTTTTATTCTGAGATGCAATGAGCCCCACTAAAAATAGTGATTTAAAAATATCTTTCTAAGGAAGAAGAGGAGAATGGATGTTGCAGTAGACAACCAACAGCCTCTGTTATATTTGCTCTTTAGTTTTCCCTCACATTCTTTTAGTTTGTTCATTGTCTGTCTTTGCTAGATCATTCTTCCCCTGAGCCCCAGGCTCACACTCCACATGAGCTTAGCCACACTCCTTCAAGTCTTGCATCATCTGTAATTCCTCTTTGTCCTACCTAAAGTTGACTCAAGTCCAGATATTCCCATGACACATAGAAAGTAAAGCTATATAGTAAAGATTTTAAGACTGTTCTGGGAAAGAGTTCCAAATAAGGCAAATAAAGTTATGACGCACGTGAACTTGGTTTGACTAGAGTTGATGTATTAAAGGGAGAATTTAGTTGCACTTGATGTAACTATATTCTGTGTTAAATTTGAGATAAGATAGATCTCTAATAAAGGAATAGAATAATACATATAAATGAAAAAATGGAATATGTCCCTTCTTCAGGGATTCATTGTGCTTTCTGCTTCAGTATGAAACATCTTCATCCTGGAAAACTATCATGATTATGAGTTTTTTCAGACCACCCCTGCCCCTTTAAAATCAATTTCTGATGTGATACCTGATGCACAGAGTGAAACTGTTCTCTGGAGAGGGAGTTCAATTGCTGGATCAAGTTGGGAATTTGGTTGCTATAACTACAACTTCACAGATGTGCTGTACATAAATGTAAGCTTTCTCAATCCTGGGAATGCTGGCTTTTGAAGTGTCTTAACAAAGTAAGTACGTGGCCTTAAGGAGAAGGACTCTGCTCTTTTTGTGTGTATAGTGGATGTGGTATCACAGGTCATCTGTTGCTTGAGGTGTTCAATCAGGGAATTTGTCGTTGTGACCCTTGGTGTAAATGCGTGAGTTCTCCGTGGAACTCTGTATTTGTAGTAATGTTTGGATTTTTATTGCAGAAGTAAATATTATTATCTTTCATGGAGGTATTGAAGTCTGGTGTGTGTCAATGAAATACAATATTGTGTTTCTCAGTAGGATGTTTGAATGGTTTATCTGCTGCTAGGTATAAAGGAATTCACAATTCTTGCTAGTGTTTCGGGGGTAGAGGTGGCTTGGAGGAATGTGTGAGTTACTGTTTTAGCTTATGAATTCAAAGTCTCTTACATATATAGCAACTAAGTTTGTTTTTGTTTAAAGAAGCGTACTTTCAATATTGGGAACACTAACAAAATAACAAGAGGAAGATATTGTCAAAAGAGATTGATATGTGAAGCAATTATACTTGGTAAAATTGGAATGTCTTTATAAAACCTAAATTTTTAATTAGTCATAATTCAGGGACCCTCTTTTATTTTTATCGTGAATTAAATTATATATACACATATATGTACACACATATATAAATAATATAAATACATTTATAATTAAATAAAACTAACAAAATTTATATTTGAATGTTAAAATAAATTTTTTCTATGTTATCTGTCCAACTTTATTTTTTGGATGTACTGAAAATGGTTTAAAACTATTAAACAATAAAAACAGTTGAAATATGTAATGTGAAGTAATAGCTTAGAAATGTATATCTATTTGTGTTAGAATTTAAATATAATATGGATTTAAAAATGATCTGCTTAATATTTATTGCTGATTAGAATATGAACTATAAGTCCAAAATATTAAAAAATATTATTTTCCTTAGATGTTTCTTACTTTTGCCACACATTTATGGTCTCATAGGGGTTATATGTTTTTACAATTAAATATCAAAAAACTTTCTGAAATTGAATATTCATGTATTATAGATCTACAGAAACATCAAATAACTATGTTCTAAGTTATACCTTTGTCTAAATTTTTTTTAGTCAGATATTTCAGGATATTTTTTACTTTATTTTTTCTCTATGGCATACTTTCTGTTTTATAGCTATAAACTGCTTAGTGTGTTAGTTTCATTATATATAACTGTTATAACCAGAAACAGACTCAGAGTTTAGTTATATGTGGAATCTAGAAAAAAAATATACAAACAAAATAGACTCAAAGATACAGAGAACAGACTGATGGTTGCCAGAGGGGAGGGGTTGGGGGACTCTGTGGAAAAAGTGAAGGGATGGAGAAGTGCAGATTAGTAGTTACAGAGTAGTCATGGGGATGTGAAGTAAAGCACAGGAAATATAGTCAGTAATACTGTAATAACTATCTATGGTGCCTCTTGGGTCCTGGAAATACCAGGGGGAACACTTTGCAAAATATACACTATGCTGTATACTTGAAATCAATACAAAATAATATTGAATGTAAACTGTAATTGAAAAAGATTTTTTTAATTTAAAAAAGATATCTTTGTTATTTCTTAATTAAACACATTTATATAATTAAAAAAAATTAGGCCAGTGGTCAGAATCTTTCAAAAACTTATTTTTTAGAAAATTGTTTTTTTGGGTGAACACACAATACAATATACAGATGATGTATTATAGAAGTGTACGCTTATAACCTATATAATTTTATAACCAATAAATTCAACTAAAAATAAAAGAAAAATATAAATCAGTAAAAACTTAATTTTTGCTTCATTAAGGTGAATTAAAAAAAATATCATTTAGTATTGATACTTAATTCAGTTATTCAAATAGGAAAACTTTAAGTTGAGAGTAATTCATTTAATCAGTCTAAATCATATGTATTTCAGGATTTATATATGTATATATATCTCAGAGGTTGTTTTCTGGTATGATGGATTACATGGTATAAAATAATAAGTAGTTGTTATTAAGAATATTAAGGTCATTTCAATTTACCACTCTATCACCTGATCTTGAATTTTAACTTTAATTTTGGAAACACAAAATGAGGAGTTTCTGTGAACAGTGTCTTTAGGTTTTATAATCATTACCTCATTTAAGTGAACTTAAAAAAAATCTATATATGTAGTTATTTGTGTATGGAATCATCATTGTGGCTAAAGAGATTTTTTTCCATTGATTATCAATGTCAGAGTATAATATAATTATTGTCTTTTGAATACCTGATAACTACTCAAGCCCAAGAAGTGTGAGTTTTAATTTTTCTAAGAATATGCTTGTGGAACGCTAAGTAGAAAAGACACTGTTTTAGAGTCCTAGTGTTTGTAGTAAAAATGGAAGATAACATGGGCAAGACTATGAATGATAATTGACCAAGACAGAGGTTTCCAAACTGAGCTAGTTACTGGATTCACCTGGCCTTAGGATGGGTAAAATAGAGTCTCCGTCTTCAGAGATTATTTTCATTCGCTGTGATCTGGATTGGACCTTACACTCTCATTTTCAAAGTTTACAAGCCATGGTCATTGAGATTAGAACTGAGAGGCTGGGCTAATTTAATGACTATGAAACGAATGTGTAACCAACCATAGAAGTTTTAAGGTCAGTAGAATGAGAGGATCCTGGAAGATTTGGTAAATGTGAGCCAGAGACAGGTACCCTATCAAAATAGCTTTGGTGTGCCAAGGCTAAGGGGCTGACTAGTATTTTCATGGAAATAGAAGTTAATGGGTCACATGGGGGAATAAATTAGAAGGATTAATTAATGGAACTTGGTGATGGATGTTACAGACAAAGGAGAAGACAGAGTAAAAGATGGTTCTGATGCTTTGAACATGGGTTTCTGGCAGAGAGATGCCTTTGATAGCTGTAACCAAAGATGAAGAGGATGAGGTGGCCGGATATCAGAGTTTAAATGAATATATTTGATTCAGGCATGTTGTGGTACATGCTTTGACAGATGGTGAGAGATACAGGGGGATGGAGAGATGATATAGGCATTGGATCACCTGAAGAATGTTGGGGATAGAGTAGGGTATGGTGGAGTAGTAGGTACATAGGGAGAACACAGAAGCAAGAAAGAGATGCTTATAAGGACAGACTTCAACAACTAAAATTTTTCTTCACTGACCATCCCGGTGCAGAATTATCTACAGGCCTGTTTTAAGCAAGCCATGCAATGTGTTGCCAGTTCTTATATAAGTAAAAGGTAGATTTCATAAGTCCTATTGAATTTTTTAAGTGACGTTGTATTAATCTTTTACAAAACATTAATTTGAAAATAATGGTTTGGGTTTCTTTCAATTTTTGTCTTCTCCGAACATTCAAGAACATCTGTCTTTTTGTGTGGACATATGTTTTCATTACTTCTTGAATAAATAAATACCTAGGAGTGGAATTGCTAAGAAACTGCCAAACTGATTTCCGTAGTGGCTGAAACATTTTCATTCCCCTGGCAGTTTCTCAGAGTTCTGGCTGCTCCACATCTTCTCCAACACTTGATGTTGTCAGTGTTATAATTTTCACCACTCTGGTAGATATGCGGTGGTAACCTCACTGTGGTTTTATTATGATTTCTCTGAAGACAGTGTTATGGGGAATTTTTTAAATGTTTATTGGCCACTCATGTGTCTTTTTTGGTGAAATGTTACTTTACCCATTTGCAACACATTTTTAAAAAATGAATTTTGCCCATTAAAAAAATGTGATTGACGTGTAAGTGTTCTTTATGTTTTCTGGATACAATTCCTTTGTTGGATATATTTTGCAAAAATTTTCTGCCAATCTATGACTTGCTTTTTCTCTTTCTTTTTTCTCTTGATTTTTTATTAAAAAAAAAAAGTTACAGTTTACATTCCATATTATTTTGTATTAGTTTCAGGGGTATAGCATGATCAGGTGTTGGGGGGTGTGGTCCCACCCCAGAGCAACACAACTCAGTCTCTGACACCACATGAGTCTCCTGGACGTCTGATACAGGCAGCAGACTCTTGTGCAGGGTGTGAGCTGGGCATGGTGGGAGGGGAGAGGGTTGGGCTATTGCATTCCCTCAGGCTGGTGCTGTGTGGAGGGGAGTGCTCAACCCAGGAAATGTGTCTTCAGCACAGGGACCCTGGGGGCTGTCCCTTCAGCTGTCTCCTCAGAGCCACACAACCCAGTCTCTTCTAGCTGGATTCCAGTCTGCTCAGAGCTGCCTCCCTCCACTGGAGTCCAGAGTGAGTGCGGGCAAATGAGAGTTTGTGTGCTGATCCTTTAAGAGGCAGAATGCTCTCTGATAACAGCCACATGTTATGTGGGTACCCCTTCGGGCCTGGTGCTATGGGCTGGTGAGTCCGGTTTGGGGTTAAGACCTCACGCCTCTTGGGGGGACCTTTGCAGCTGGGATATCCCTTCAGGTTCTCAGTCTCAATGACTACATATGGGGGGACCTTTGCAGCTGGGATATCCCTTCAGGTTCTCAGTCTCAATGACCACATATGGGTGTGGGGCCAGCCCTTTTGTCTCCACCATTCCTACTTCTGTAAATACTTGGTTGTAAGACTTCTGTTCAACTAGTTGGTTATTCAGACTGATTGTGTTATATTTTAGTTGTAATTCCAGTTTGGTCCTGGGAAGAGGTGAATGTAACTCCCACCTACTTCACCGTCTTGGATCCCCTCTCCACTTTTTTCTTAACTATGCCTTTTAAAAGCAAAAACTTTTCATCTTAATGGTATCCATTATGTTAGTGTTTTCTTTTATAGTTTGTACTTTTGGTGTCCTGTTTAGGAAATCTTTTCTTAACCTGATATTAAAAAGGTTTTCTCATGGTTTTGTTCTAGAAAATAAATTGTTTTAGCTTTTTCATTTAGATGAGATTCATTTTGGTTTAATTTTTGTGTATGGTATAAGGGTTGAGGTTTATATTTTTCCATACAGATATTTAGGATCATTTATTGAAAAAAAAATTTAAATTTATTCATGTACCTTGGCACATTTCTTAAAAATCAATTGACCATAGTTGTTCATGTCTGTTTCTGAAATCTCTTATGTTCTAAAGGTACACGTCACACCTATATCACATTATCTTCATTTGTGTTGTCTTATAGTAACTTTTGAAATTTTTTGTGTTCTTTATCAAAATTGTTATAGCTTTTCTATGTCTTTGCCATTCTATATAAATTTTAAAATCAGCTTGTCAGTGTCAGATGTTGTTAGGGTTTGATTGGAATTGCACTGAACTTATAGGTCACTTTTGGAAGGCTTGCTGTCTTAACATTATTGAGCCCCCCCAAACCATGAACATGCTGTATTTCATAATTTGTTTGTTATATAACTTCCTTTTTCAAGGTTGGTAGTTTTTAGTATACAATCCTTTATCACGTTTATTTGTAAGCATTTTATTTTTGATGATAAGTAGTAAATTTTAACCACCTCAGTCTTTAAGGGAAGATCTGAAACAGAGGTTAAACAGTATTGCCGGTGTTACTTATGAGCAGAATTAGAAGGAAAAATAACCTGCAAAACAAAGTGAAACAAGATCAATATGGCTCACGAGAAATGTCCATGTTTCATTCGGATGCTTTAAATAAGTTGACATTTTATAACTTGATATCTTTGTAAGAAATTGCATATATGTGAGAGTTTTTGCTTTTCCTTTTTTGGAAATGTGTTTTTTAACTTTCAAAAATTATGAATGCTGCATTATCAAAGTGGCCTGAATTATTGTTGAGGTTCTCTCTTACAAAGACATGCCTGTAATTTCAGCTGCTTTTACGGTCTGGGCCAGGTTTTGGGGAGGCTGGTGGGCAGGGTTTTGGTGTCATTCATATAAGACTCTAAAAAATATCAGATGTTTGGTTGCCATTCTTGAGATGTTACTTGATTCTTTTTTTTTTTTTTTTTGACTTTGTTATCATAGGGCTCTTTTTATTTATTTTATAAAAAGTATATTTTATTGATTATATTGTTACAATAGTTCCAATTTTTTCCCCTGTTATTTGATTCTTTAGATCAACTCAGGTTCTTTCTGGTTTGGGGCCAATCTCAACCATTTATTTGAATTCATCTACCAATTTTCTCATTGACAGATTACATCAGTTTGGTTATTTCTTAATGTAATTGTTTGTTTTACCTCTTTAATGAATTTCATAAAAATTAGGTCATTTTAGAGCTACGCTTCCTTGTCTCTTCAACACACACTTGGTGAGCTGTGCACAATGAAATGTGAACACGTAACAAAGGCATTTGGACGAGGCGTGTGCCTACATGCTAAAGGGGAAAGCTGTTATGGGCCGTAACTTGTACACAAACTGATCCGCTGCCATCTGTGTACAAAGCACTGTGATCAGCAGAGACCTGTTTGTGCCACTGTGCAGACTGATAGCAGCAGATCAGTTTAGCTGAGCTGTTCCCTAGCAGTGTGGTCACGAGGACATGACCACTACCAAAGAGTAGTCACCATCACCCCACGGTCCTTTGCTGGGTTAGACTGTGGCAAGAGAGAGAAACTGCTAGCTCTCTTCACCCCAGCACAGCTGAGGTAAGATCCACCTTTTTACTCCTGAAGGGAAAAAAACAAGACGAAAAGCAGCCTCTTTCAACTTCTCACATGTTGTTTTGATTTAAATTTATGCTCATCTTTTCCATGGTAATCCCTCCAGCCAGGTACCCAACTCAGCATTCCTTTTGTGGAAAGCAACATGTGTAGCGCGGCTTGGGTGAATTTCCATAACAAAATTGCACTGCTGAGCACATCTAAGCATTTGACCTTGAAGACTCTGAGGAGAGCAGACATTGCAGATTTTCCTACTTGCCCTTGACTTACAAGAGAGTAGATAATGAATTAATAGAAATTGATAAAGAGCGTCTGTCAGGCAGCCGCTGAGGTCATGAGGCTGGTATGCGGAAACAGTGCCCATACTACATGCTTACCACATAACTGCAGCCAGGAGGGGTGGGTGGGTCATCGGAGCAGGAAATTAGCCGTCAGAAGGAATGTTGGCGCTCTGCTCCAGCCCCAGCCGCGTGGACTCCCTGAGAGAAACCACGCTGGGAGATGGGGAGCGCTCACTGCCGCAGAGAAAAGAGCTCCTCTAGACGGTGGCAGTGCCATTGCTGTTGCTAGTGCTTCAAAGACACTATTGAAGACAGTGCAGGTTAGATTTTTTTTTTTTTTTAAGAATTAAAATGTTAACTAGCATAAATATCAAATGTCTAGTACTTCTGGAGTTAAAGAGACAACAGGCTACTGAAAAATGAACAGAGGGGAAAAATACAGCTAGGAGGCCTTCGCTTGTAAATTTTTTTTTCCTTGTGCTCTAGTTGTATAAGCCAGGGTTAAATGTTGAGAATCACTGCGCAGAGGAACAAAGCTCTGCTAGTTTGTGCAGGGTGATGATTGTTAGAATATTTCTAAATGAGCCTTGAAAGAAATTTCGGGATGCTTAATTGTATGTTTAGTTTTCCCAAGTAGTGAGTACTGCAGTGTGAGCCTGCTAAAGGCCATACTTTATAATCAGCTGGTGATTTGCACACAGCAGTGTACGTGTGTGCTTGGTATGTGTATGTTTTTTGTTTTAAATAGCTGTTTCTTTCCTTTTTGTTGTTGTTGAACTAATGAGTGAGGATAAAATATTTTAAAAGATTAAATGCATTTTAATGCTAAGTCTTTCAAACCACTTTCCTCTTATAATTTATTCCTGTATATTGTAGTGATTTTTGAGAATGGAATTGATGGCGTCAGCAGTTTCCTGTTAGTTTTTTTTTTTTCTTTCTTAAAGTTAATGGTTCTTCTGCTATCTAAAGACAATGTCATGTGAATATTTTTGCAAGTCCAAAATAAATATGTAGATTTTGGTTTAGGAGCTCATCTCACTCATTTCCTTAGATTTCAACGGAGAAAAGTGAACTGCTTATCGTTTTCTAGAAAAGAAGGTATGAAAAATTTGTATCTTAGAGTATCCCATTTTTAATTGTTTCGTCTATCAGGATTGCCTCCCAGTGTAATCTCAGTTTGCTTGCTGCATGTTCCCCCACAGGGTAGTCTGACATGAATACGTTTACATTCCAGCACTGAGGCATTGCATTCCTCTGGACAGTTCTGACGTTCAGCAAGAATGTGGAGGCCCATACAAAGGGCACGTTTAGGGGCACAGATAGAAGAGGCTTCTGTGCTCAGCAACTGTCTTTTGTGGAAAGTCACATTGGTAGAAAGTGCTCTCGAGTCAATTTGGGTGGGGAAAATGTGGTCACAGAACTTAGAACAGGACGGCCTTATCCAAGTAAGAGCTTGCGACACCCTGTCTGGTGTGTGGTTACCTATGGGTATTTATGAAAACTAGGTAAGACTGTATTCTCCAACATTTTCCCTTTCTTGTTGTGTCCTTCGAACTTGAAAGAAAGTTTCCCAGGCTCTTCAATTCTTTTCTCTATTTTGCGTTACATAAAAGACGAGTTACTTTTGGTAATTTTTTTGTCTGCATATTTTTGGTATTATAAAGGCATTCAATTTTGTACCTGTAAAAATATTGAACTTATTTTACTTCAATTTTAGGAACAAGTTGTAGTTCTTATTTGTACCGTACTGAAGTTTAGCAGAAGTTCAATTTAACAGGAATGAAACTCTGAATTGATAAACTGTTTTTGAAGGAACCATTCCTAAATTAGTTGTACTAAGGAAATATGAGGATTTAGGAATCATCTCCTTGTTATGTTGTAAATGGTCTTGTCATTAATCATTTGCTGTGAGTTTTCATATATATATATATCTCTGAGAATCAATAGATTGACCCAAAGTGAATCTACATCACTCTTTAAGTTGTCATCTTTGCTTGTTTAATGTAAGATTATAAGGACATTCTGAAATACATTGAGGTTGAATACTTGACAGCCAGGCTGTACAGTGTATTCACACAGAACTATTTAGAAGGATTTAAAGTAGACTATAATAATTAAAATTTTTATACTGTGTAGAACCAGAAGACTGTCAGCATTCTTTCAAAATATATAGCATACCTCTCTGTCTTTCCCTATCTCTTTCTCTCTGATTTTGTAGCCTTTTATGAAAAGCTGATATCTAGTATAGAAAGGGCTAACAGGTTTCTAAATATTCAGGCCAAATCTCACTAATAACTGTTACCTATATCTTGCTTGCTTTTGAAAGACAGTTATTCCTATATGTGTATTAATATCTGTGTCTTGTACAATACACAAGTATGTACACATAGAAAGATAACTACTAGAAGACTATGATTAATTTGTAAAAGTACTTTAATTCAAGGTTAAAAAATAAGCTATGCCACTTTAAAAATCAATGAGTTTAGATTTTAAAAATATCTTTGTTTATCTTGGTATGTGGTATTATGAGTGCCATTTCAAAGAAGCAGATGTTGTACTGGTTGAAGTGCTGGCAGCAACTCTGACCAGGCTAGGTTTTTCTAGATTTGACATTCAGATCTTTGACTATTCCAGGGTAGCCTTCATGCTCTTGGTGGTCATTTGTAATTTTGCTGAATTTGAATCACCTCCTGAATTACAAAAAACTGATTTGTAGTTTTCACTCAACCAGCTAATGAGTGAGCCTAGCCAACCTCTGAGAATCCACCTTCCAAAAGACCTCTGTCCTCCATGTGTCATGGGGTCAGTGCTCTTTGGGTATATGTGATGCACTGTAGCAGTATTCCTGAAGAGGTCCAGCAACTATTCCTCATAAACAGACGTCAGGCTTCCGTGTTATTGCATGTGGATAGGGCTATCAAAGAAAGCAAGGGAAAGGGTAAGGTCAATAACAGAGTCTGTGTTTCCAGGCATCTGATTTAACCAACTTTTAGGTAGTTCGGCTTAGTTGCTGCAGTTGTAAAATGAGAACTGGGCTGGAGGGGCAGTTCTCAGGGAAAGAGTAGGATGGTATGGGTTGTGCTATTATAATCATCAGATGCCTTTTTCTAATTCCACAATATTTAAGGACTTTTGATGTAGCACATAGGATATGTCATACTTTATGGTGAGAAACTAAAGGGGAAAGAATGCCGAGAAGACCCTTTACTATATAATATATAATGTTTAAAGTTTTTCCTCAATTCTGAAATTCTATAAATTCATTTTGGTTTTGTGAGGCACTTGCAGGAGGAAATATGATATTATTTTCATTAAACTCATATGATGCTCACTGTTCTGCCTGTTATCAGAACTTCTTTTGTACTCCTCTTCAGCAGAATACAAGCTCCTTAGAATAGGGTCTGTATTTACTGAGTTTCTTGAAAGCTCTAGGCTGATTACAGAGTTTATATTGATTGTATAATATGTGTCCAATGATTATTTGGAAGAGGAAGCAAAATTTTCTCTCTCCTCATGTATATTAGAGATGAGGTCATGGAGGTGGCCTCTAATTTATGGTCAAGGATAAAATAAAAATGGGATTAATGCTGGATGAAAGAAAAATGTAGATTTAATTGACTGTGTTCAGAATTCTGATTTAAAATATTTCAGTAGTAGTTGTTTTCTTTTTCTCGTCTCTTCCTAGTTTTCCTTTAACTACAACCTCTATTACCTCATTGCTTAATTAATATAGAAAAGAGCTTGGTTAAGGTTTATCAGTGGTAAAGAGCAGTAACAAACTTAACTTTTCCTTTGTCCCGAAAGGTTTGTTGTTCTTTGCTCAACATAGAGTTTCAACTTGTTCAAGTCCTGAAATTTTGCCAAGAACTGTAGAGCCATTAAAACAAAAATTCTCCTGATAAGTTGGTCATATAAGATTTTTAAAATTTTGTTGTTAAGTATATTTTTATATACACGTACACACAAAACATAATATGCCATGTTAACCATTTTGAGTGTATAATTCAATGCATTAATGACAATCACACTGTTGTGCAAACTATCACTGACTGTTTCCAAAACTTAAGTTCTGTAACTCCAAACAGGAACTGTGTAACTATTAAGCATTCCTCCAATCCCTGGTAACCTCGAGTCTACTATCTTTCTTTATGAACTTGCCTATTCTAGCTATTTCATATGACTGTAGTCATACACTGTTAGTCCTTTTGTGACTGGCTTATTCCACTTAGCATAATGCTTTCAAGGCTTATCCACGTTGTAGCATGTTGGTAGACCCTTCTGTTGTTTTCCACCCTTTGGCTATCGTGAATAATGCTGAAATGAACATTGGTGTGCAGATATCTGTTTGAGTTCCTGTTTTCAGTATTTTGAGTGCTTAGCAGTAGAATTGATGGTTCTGATAGTAATTCTATGTTTAACTTTAAGGGGAAGTGCCAAACTGTTCTCTACAGTGACTGCACCATTTTATGTTCCCACCAGCAAAGCACAAGGGTTCCAAGTTCTATGCATTCTCTTCATCACTGGTTATTATTTTTTAATTGATAGTCATCCTAGTGTCTCATCTACATTTAGTATCAGGTGTGAATGTATTTCATTGTGGTTTTGATTTGCTTTTCCTTAATGACTAAGGATGTTGAACAACTTTTCATATTTTTAAAATTTTATTTTTCAATTACAGTT
Organism: Furipterus horrens; assembly: GCF_987537825.1. Classification (NCBI taxonomy): domain Eukaryota; kingdom Metazoa; phylum Chordata; class Mammalia; order Chiroptera; family Furipteridae; genus Furipterus; species Furipterus horrens. The sequence goes on along the minus strand of NW_028327180.1, from coordinate 24,682,483 downwards.
TACATTCAATATTATTTTGTATTAGACAATATCTTATTGTCTCCCTCAATATTGCAAGTACCCACCTGGCACTATACATCACTATTACAATATTATTGACTGTATTTCCGATGCTGTGCTTTACATGGCTGCTACTGTCTTTAAATACTAATTAGTACTTCCTAACCCTTCACCTTTTTCACCCAGCCCCCTAACTCCCCTCCCCTCTGGCAACCATCAATCTGTTTTCTGCATCTATGAGTCTGTTTCTGTTCAACTTTTCATATTTTTATTTGCTAGTTGTTATCGTTTCATTCAAGTTCCTTTGCCCAGTTTTTAACTGGGTTGTTTGTCTTTTTGTTGTTGAGTTCTAGGAATTCTTTATATATTCAGGACATTAAACCCTCCTCAGATGTATGACTTGCAAATATTTTCTTCCATTCTCTAGATTGTCTTTTCAGTTTCTTGATGTTCTTTTGATGCACAGAAGTTTTTAAGTTTGATGAAATCCAGTCCTGTCTGTTTTGCTTTTGCTTCTGGTGTCATGTGTGAGAATCCATTGCCAAATCTAAGGTCATGACTATTCACCTCTATGTTTTTTTCTCCCAAGGGTTTTGTGGTTTTGGCTCTTCTATTTATGTAAGTGATTTCATTTTTAGTTAATTTTTGTTTATGGTGAGAGGTAGGAGTCCAACTTTATTCTTTCTCATGTGTAAATAATGTTGTCTCACACATTTATTTAAGAAACCTTTCTTCTCCCATTCAGTGAACTTCACACTTTATCAAAATTCAGTTGGCCACAGATATAGTTTTATTTGTGAACTTTCAATTTTATTTCATTTTTATCTGTCCTGTGTCAGTACCACACTGTTTGATTACTGCAGCTTTATAGTAAGTTTCAAAATCAAGAGGAGTGAGTCCTCTGACTTAGTTCTTTTGCAAAATTGTTTGGCTAAGTAGAGCCTCTTGCAATTCCATATGCATGTGAATATCAGCTTTCCCATTCTTCAGAAAAGGCTGTTAGGATTTAAATAGGATTGCAGTGAATCCGTAAGTCACTCTGTATAGTTTCTTATGAGACATAGTAACAAAAAGAATGCATTTGATAGGACTAATTGTCCATTTCTGACAGTGGCACCAAGGGACAGTTGTATGTTTGTGTGAGTATGTATGTTTGAATGTATATGAATATTTAAAGAATAACTTTTAGAATCATTCTTAGTATGGTTCTCTTTTTGATTTTCATAGAAACAATTCTGGAGCAGGAAAGGAATTAAGTGATGGCCTAGTCTAATCTGATAATCTCACAAATGAGTAAAATTTAGGATATGAGAATGGTCAAGTTGGTTTGCTAGAGATCACAGTGATACAGGGAAATATTGACTTTCCTATTCTCTTCATCTTACATGACTTTTTCATTATAAAGTTTGATACATTGTGTATCACTATTTGTAAACAGTATTATAAACAAAACAGTGATATCCATAGGACTCACGTAAAATGTCTAACTTGGAAAAATTGCTTGATAAAATATGTCTTTGAAAGAATTTTTTTCTCATTTTCCCCCTCAAGATAGGTTGTTAAAAACGGTTACTAAAATGTTGACTGGAGGGAAGGGAAGGGAGGATTTCTGAAGGAGTAAATAAGCAGGAGTGGGAGGTGCAATAGCAGAGAAAGTCAGGATTACTGAGCTTGGCCAAGATTTTCTCTTTATGGTTCTAGTCATTATAGCTACATCAGAGAAAATAAATCTGCTCTGGTATTAAGATGGGAGTTCTCAGAGATGGGGCAAAGGTGCTGTGCCTGAGCTCACTAGTGCAGCGTTCCGGAGGAATGGGCTTTTAGGACGCATGTGCACTTAATCCCTTGATGGCTAAGGAAAGAGTCTTAAGTTGAATATTCTTTTCCTTAAAATTTTAGCATAAATTGATTTGAAAATTTAGAAAACGAAATACACTGTTTAGGTGACAGACATTTTAACCTAAGCCACTTAAGTTATAGAGGAGGATTACATACACTTTATATTTTCTTTGGATTTTTTATAGTTTGCCATTGATTCAATCCCCATTCCTCTGGGAATATTGTAAAGCTTCACTTAACAGGGAATAATTTAAAACAGCCAAACACAAAATGCATTCAGACTGATTCTCCTTTACTTACATTATTAACATGAAAACATTGTGCTGGAATTTTCCAGAAGAATATATGTCTGAAATTTAACAGTTTGGATGGTTTTGTGTCATTCTGTGTAAATAATTAATAAAGATAGTTAATCTTTCTCCAGTGCGTATTTCTTGTAGTTATTTTAGTTTTTATTTTTATTAATCTTGAGGGTTGGCTTAAATTCACAATTTATATTTTTTAAATCTTCTTTTTTTTCTTTTCTAGTTTTGGCAAGCGTTCTGCAGGAAGCTTTAGGCGTGGCTGTGAATGCATTGTTTTAGAACCTTCTGAAATGATCGTGGTAAGAATACTCCTGTGAAGACATTTTCTTTGCCCCCCCCAGAAAGTTATAAAATAAAACACTTTCACAAACTACTTATAATAGTGTGTTATACATTTTATAAATATGTATAAAACTTTAAATATGTATAAAAGTTATAACTTTTATTATAAATTTGACTTCATAATCATAAGTATTTACAGGATTCAGTTAAATGAAAAAGAAAGTTGAAAGGGGACAAGTATCTACATGTTTGGTGCTTGAACTTTGTAAATCAACCTATGATAATACCATGTTACTGAAATTTGGGGAGCATCTTTGAATTGTAAGATTTTAGCCCTCCAAATATTGATTGGAATGAGTAAGATACTTCAAATGAGTCACAGTGATCTGTATTTAACCAACAATTACCATGAGGAAATCACTTCAAATTCTTTTAACTAATTTAAAGAAAATTGGGAAACTAGTTTCCTGGTTAAACACTGTGTTAGGATCTTTCTCTTTTTTAACTGGATTTGGGATTTCAAAACTGTGTTTAGATAAAACATATACATAAAAAATAATGTTAAAATATATTGGCAACATTTTTTTGATGCTTTTTAAAAACCCTATCACATTCTTCCTTACTACATTAAAGTGATTTTAAGATAGGATAATATGTATGCTTTAAAAAGAATTAGCAACAAAAATAAGATGGGATGGAAGGAACTCCCAGTCTAGACATTCAGTTGATACGATGTTCATATTATTCCTCAGCCAGCATCCTTTTACGAGGAAAACCTAGTAAATTTCTAAAAATGGTGACCTAATATAGATGATGATGGAAGCTTTTAATTCACTTTTAATTAACTACTTGGTAGAGTACCAGTCCACCTTTAGAGAAGATAGCAGGGGTTTCCCCTGTTATGTAGGAGAGGAATTACATCAGAAACGAGACCTTCCTCGTCAAAGCTAGTGAAAATTTTCAGTAAAAAAGTTTTCAAAATTTACTCCGAATTGAGAAAGTGGCATAGTGGTGACTAAAGATTTAGGTTTGGAAAAATGTGGGCAGATAAATACAACCTTGCTACAATAGTTCTTAAAAGATTTTAGATATTTTCTAAAGATTTTGGCCTCCGTTAGTGCCATTTTGGGGTTTCTTTGAAGGCTTTTTGATCTTCAGCATTCCTTGATAATTTTATACTTGCCGATACTATACAAACTACAGCACCAGGGTTGTCAGTGTGAGAGTAGTTTTAGCATATGCCTCTATAGTGAGCAATCACTTTCATTGTATCAGTATGATGAGGATTAATCTCATGTGACTTAATTCTCTATTAGTCCATTCCAGAGTTTCTGAAATGTTCGAAATGAGGAATTAGTATTTTTTTTAAATACCACTATTTATTAAAAAAAGAAACTAAATCTCCAGAGTGAAAGTAGGAAGGGAAACCCTTTGATTGTATACCAAAGTCATTCTGCTAGTAGTCTTCTTTAAAAGTCCTTTGGGATTTGGGGATTTTTACAGGTTTACTCATACACATCAATGTTTTGTGTGCTTTAGTTGACAATGGGGCAGTTGCTTTCAAAATGTGTAGTAGTGTATCCTGTGAGTTCTTTCACTACTAAATCAGTACAAAGACTACTGAAAATATCCTTTCCTTTGAAACTGCAGGAAATTCAAGAATTACCCATATTGTCCTAAGTGGAACTGAAAATGCCTCTTCATAAAAAAAGTTACTCAAAACCAATTAGTTCCAGAGAACTTCCAAAACACTTAAAAGTCTGTTTAGATAGTTTGGCTTCAAATGTCTTTGCAAAATGAATGAATATGGACTATCCGTAAGTTTTATCCCACATTTAATCTTAATATGGAATGCTGTGTTTGAAGAAATGAGTTTTTTGGCTTTTTTTTTTTTTTTTTACAGGTGGACTATATGGATGAAAATGAAGAATATTTTCAGCGTCAAGCTTCTCATCGACAGTCTCGAAGGAGATTTAGGAAAATTAACCAGAAAGGTGAAAGACAAACTATTATTGACACTGTGGATCCTTATCCTGTGGGCAAACCACCTTTGCCTCGAGGCTATCATACGGTAAGTTATAAAAGTATGACATTTTTATTTATCTTCAAGGTTTTTTTTTTTTGGAGTTTTGTAAAAAGACATTTAAATTTTCTATTTTTGATGAATAATTCTATGATATACTCAAATTGCAGATTTTGCTGGAAATACACATAATATGAATAGTTGTACAGGGCATTGAAGTGAAGTACCAAAAAATATTATTTAGTCTTTTTATTTCTTAAGATGTTTTCTGAAGGTCAGCTTTGTGAACAGTGTGTATGATTATAACTGGGATATTTTAAGTTCTTACCCAAATCTGAAACTTTAGCCTACCCCAATCCCAGTGACTGCTATCATACCTGTTTTTTATGTAAAAAGTAGCTATATATCAAAATTACATATTATTTTTATGCTATTTTGAGAATGTTTTCTGAGAATTTTTTGTTTTTAATCCAATAAACTGAGGTAGGCATAATTTGAAATGGTGCTTTTTAAAATCCCAGTGTAAAGATGGTTTGAAATATTCCTAATAGGTTCAAAGATCCTCTTAAAATTCTTCATTGTCATTTATTCATACATATTTGGTAAGTAAACTATTTTTTATGCTTGAGGAAATCAAGACACAGATAAGTGATTTGTACTAGATCCCAATACAGGAAGTTTTAGAACTTTATTTAGTTAGTTATCTTCCTTTCTTTTTGCTTAGTTGCATTATGCCATATTTTCCTTGACGGCCAATCCAAAATAGTTGTGAACATACCTGAGGATTTCTGTTTTCAAAAAGAAAGTAGCTTGAATTCTTACATATGTCATAATATGGCCAAAGATGTTCTTTCTGTACTTTTAATACCATTAAATGGGTATTCATTATATGTAAAATTAATCTTAAAATAAAAATAGGTAAACATCAACTACTTTACAGTTCACATTTGTTTTTCCAATCTGTCTTTTTTTCTCCTTTTTACAAAAGTATACATGCAAAAGGCATGGTAATTTGTATATTTAAAAAAATATTGTATTCAATTCAAAATTATGTAATCAATTTTTAGTAACTTTAAGTGATATATTTTGTACCTATACTTCATATGTTCTATTTATGAAGACTCTTTGTATTGAATATTTAAGCACTTTTGATCACCAGCTACTCACCTACTTCTCTCACTACCCATGCACTATTTTAATTTAACATGAATTTTAAAGTTGAATCCTTTCATTGAGCTCATTTGGAAAGGGTTGCCTTTTGCTCATCATAAAGACAGCTTTGTTTGTCTGTTGGAGAGACTGTTATATATTAAAAAAAAAAAAACTATGAAAGGTTTTTTGTTATCATTGTCTATAAAAGAAGGTTCTGTTTTTAGTGTTGATGTAATATCATGGAAAGGAAATATAGATTAAAATAGTTGTACATATTAATAGTAAAATATATTATAACATTTTAGCCAAGTACTAAAATTGATAATATTCTTTTTGCTTTAGAATTATTTTTCCAAACCAAAAAAAGAAAGTTATTTTTCCAAATTAGATTCCATACTAAGATAGTTAGTAGGAGTGATAATTAGTTAAAATTTGGTGTTAGAACTGATTGGTTTAATTTTATGTTTGTAACACTTATGGGGGGAGGGTGTTTTATAACCCTTGATGTCTCCCATTCCCGTGTCTCCATCCTTTATGGAATGCTTCGATCACTTTCCTTATATCACTCCCCTCTTTTCATCTAGTTTTTAAAAAATGTGTATTTTTAAAAAAATTATTACAAGATTACCTTTTCTAAGTGATTAAAAAAAATGTTACTTGATCAACAGGTACTTTTGTTAGGGAAAAATCCAGTACTAGGGTGAAAAATTTAACTGGATTGCTAGTGGATCATGTACAAGTTTATTAATATGTGACATGTTGGTATTAATTTTACTAAATGAGTTCAGATTGGCAACAATATAGCTTAACTGAAAAAATTGGGTCCTGTTTTTTTTTTTGTGCAAATTGTTTTAAGTATATTTATATAATACTTATTGCTTTACCTAAGTATATGATTTTAACATAAGAAAACCATTTTGTGTATATGATACCACAGAATAAAAAGAATTAAATAAAAATAATTATTCTTCATTAGCTTTAAGTCATATTTACTATTCTTAACAGCAGGGTGTGACTGAGGCTGAAAAATTTATTGAAAGGATGCATGATCATACTTCACAAGTGATTTTAAATGGTTGCAAGTGCATTTCAGGTGCATGGCTAAAGAACATACTGGACATTATACATATAGCCAATTCTGTAGGTCATTCTTAACCTAATTTTAACATTATCTTCATTTTGGCAGATGTACTATAGCATGTCTGATAATGTTCATCTTTTCCTTCCCTCCTTTATGGCACTCATTTCATTTTGGCTCAAAGGAATGCACTAAATCTCAGGTATTGTAATTTGTGTGTGGTCTCCTAATACTAACCTAATTTTATTTGTAAATTTGCGTTGTAACTAATGAGTTCATAATATTGATTTGTTTGCTTAGTCTTGTTCTTTTGTACTTTGGCCCGAATTAGTAAAATCTCTTAAAAATGTGAAACTATCAGTGGCTTAGGTGGTATCACAGTCTGCTTTATTTGTGCAGATCTAGGGATGAAGTGCCCACCTTCTTTGAAGAAAGAATAAAAGTTTAATGCTTATGTTTAAGAATGAGTGGAGCACTGTTCTTTACTAACCTGCTTTACAAAGAAAGAAATGAAGATAGGAAGACAGACAGACACAATGGAAGTTTAATTGCTTTTTGTGTGAAAGCTTATGGAAATTTTCACTTTAAATGCTATAAACGAAAGTTTTAATTTCAGGAATCCCATTGTGAGAACATTTGGGATACCACTGGTAAAATTATAGTCAGACACAATGAAACCTTACTCAAAAAGGAAATAATATAAAGTCGCTTGTTTTCTTATTTGCACTTTATTTTTAACCAGATTTCATGCTTTTATTTCATTCTGTATTTTAATCGAGGCCTATAATAATACCTTTGCTTATTTCTTTCATGCTAGTACATGACTAATTTATGATTTTTAGTGATACTCTTTTGATGTTGGGTCAAATTTGGGCTTACCAGGGAATTTGGAATCAAGGACTTAAAAACAATTTATATCTGGAAATTGATTTAAATAACTAGTAAAATGTTGTGGATCTGGTTTCTTATTGCACAGGAGAAAGGTCATGAATAATTTAATTCACTTTAGCAGTCTATCATCAATATAATATCTTTGGCTATTATAATAACCTTTCCTGAAAGCATTAAATATTTATATGATTTTTCAAATTAAAATGAGGCAATTAGTTTATGTTCTGTATAAGAAATGCATATTAAAATGCCACAGGTGGCATGATTGCTGTATTGTATATTAGAAGCGCTGCAAATTTTTAAATGATGTGGTAAATCAAAAAAATGTTGAAAGAAGTTTTAGATTTTGTATCAAAAAATGTAAATTACACCAGAGTTTTGAGCTTTTACCTAGTAAAGGTATACTTTAAAAATATATAACTTAAAAATTTAAAAAATAAATCTGTAATTAATCCTCCTCCTCCTGTTTAGAACTAGGAATTGAATTTAAATTGTGCACTGAGTTTTGATGTATACCTTATGTAAACTTTTAAAAATTAGATGTGCTGAAATAGTTTAAAAGGTTATAATAACTTTCTTCAGAAACATGAATGCCCATAGAGTCCATGTAGAGTGTTATCAGGACATTTTTTTCCAAGGCAAGTAGGTGTGGTTTGCTGAGAGAATAAGCATTTTAAAATACACCGAGAAGACATTGGAGTTGGCTTTCCTTAGCATTTACTTACATTTGATTATGTTCTTAACCTAATTTTGGCAGCAACATGATCATAATTGAAAATATTGAATCCTGTTTTTTAAAGATACATTTGCGGCTGTATTTAAGAGAGCCAGAAAACAGGATCTGGCATGAATTTTAAGTTTTGGACTGGGTAAAGATTATAGAGACTGGTGTAGGTAGGTTCCTGGCAGAGCGTGAAAGATTTGGAGACTGCCTGGGGGCTTTGGACAGGTTTGCCTTATCTCCAGGTTCAGAATAGGGTGGGTAGGTGTAAGAGGGGTTTGCTTATTTTACCCATAATTACAGGCCTTCTCTGCATTCACGGGTAATTTATTCTGGAAGGTTTTGTGGGTAAGGGAATCTGAGTTTTACAATAAAAATGGACAGAAGAGGTAATAGGACTTAAGGGGAGGAAGGACTGAAGGAATGGGGAAGCTGGTAGGTACCTGTTATATCACCTTTTTTATTTTAATGGGAAAAAAAAAACCCAAAGAGCTCTATCCTCTTCCCAGTTTGGAAAGAGCAAATATGTTACAGGGATGTTATTAGGTTGATGGCTGAAGAAAAACTTTCCTGGCTACACTATAGAGATTATGTGTACCAATGGATATTTTAAAGATTTTCAGCCTTTCTGGAGTGGTAGCATAGTTAAAATGCGCTTTACACATGGAAGTTCTGATTGACTTTCCACTCCCACTCCTACTTGCCCCCCAAAATATGGCTCTACTTTATACAAATTTGAACTGGGAAGATTTGAACACAGTATAGCATAAAGTTTCAGTCAATGCAGAATTTTTGAAATAATGAAAACCCATTATTCCGTCATATAAAAAGATATGTTCCATACATTTTATTGGTAGTCCTTTACTACATTGTGAAATATATACTTCAGAACACTGTTTAATAATTACATATTGAATTTTTCAGTAGGTTAGGCTTAAAGTTCTTGGTGCATGTGTACAAAAGTAATAAAAATACAGTATTCCCTCACTTATTGCAGGTTTACATTCTAGACCCCGCTGCAATAGGTTAAAATCCCCGAAGTAAGAATCTTACATTTATTTTAGTATTTATATATATATCTTAAGGCTTTATAAACCCTTCCCACACATTTATAAACCATTCCCAGTCCCTTATTAACCTTTCCCACTCCCTTATTAACCTTTTCCACATTTTTATAAACACTACTTACGTTCTTAAACATATTCTACACTCTTAAACCTACCTAACTTTAACAACATACGTATACAGTACCGCAAAATCCCGTGATATAGTGAAAAATCCATGATAAATAATTAAATATAATATTTTAAAAAATGCCTTGATACAGTGAGGCTGCGATAATTGAACCACGATATAGAGAGGGACTACTGTACTGCAAAAATTAATATAATGTAAGTTGAATTAAATGTAATATTACAATGTTATGAGAATCATTTTTCATTATAATCAGTGATAATACACGATCTATAAAATGGGGAACCCATGTAATACAATTGATCCTTGTATGAGCTATGAAAATAAGTCCCAGTTTTTATAAGGTTATTCTTTATAATAGTATAATTGTTATATAGTCATTCCTAGATTATATCTTACATATCTTGGAAGTAGATATATATATTTTTAGAGATAGATTTGATTTAAGTTGGTTTCGTCTTCAGTTAAGGACTTCTTGGTAGATTTGGGTAGTTTCAAAAATTGTTACTGAAACAAGTGAAAAATTCCAGTGTTTGTGTGGTTATACACTTTTATTTGATATTTGACTTTTTGACTTTACCTATTGTTCTTGAATTAGAAATAGCTAATAAATTTACTCATGTCATGGCTTTGCTTTGCCACCTATTTATTTATTTATTTATTTAATTTTTACAGAGGTTTTAATTCAATCTAATATTTAATACTTAACACAAAGAGAATTCGTTTTGTGTAATGTATCAATGACTTGTATATCTACTAAATTTCTTGAATATTAAAGCCATAGGATTTTTACTTATAACAATCAATTTATATCATATCCCATCTGACTAATTTATTCATATATTTTAAAATCTATTCATATGCATATATAGAAATTATTCAAATATAGTAACAATCTATTTCTGTAGTTTAATTTTTCTTCAACTTAAATTCATCAAGTATTTCTTTTCTTAGTTGAATCTACAGCCATTGCCTTAAGTATTATCATCAATGCCTGTTGATGAATTATAATAGGATGGACTTAAAGAAAATTTGTGTATTCTATTTCCTATATCATAGAGAGGAAAATCAGTATTTTCATTTACATATTTTTATTCATTTAACAAATAATTATTGAATGTCCACCTTGTTTTCAGGTCTTAGTGATTTTATAATCTCACTGGGAATAAAGAAATATATCATAAACTAAAGGGCACATACACAGGGTGCCTAGAGGATTCAGGAGTGTCTTGCTTGAATGGCTTTAATATTTTGGCTCAAAGAAAAATATTTTATAAACCAAGAAAGTCCAATAGAAATGTGAAGACTGAACTGGGGAATAAAGGCTGGAAAAGGGGCATGTCCAGAGAGTGTGAGAGGAGTGACATACCAAAAGAAAAAAATCACAAATTTTGCTAGATACCGTTTATTGTATTCATGCCTGATTCTTATATTTGCATCAGAGAGTCTTTTTAAAAAGGACTGTCAAAAGTATCCTTTGCTTTTTCACGCTCATTGTCAGCGGGTTTACTGGTTCCTCTTCACTTAGATCTTGTTGCATTTTAAAATCCTGCAGAAAGCTCCCTGTGGAAAGCTCTTTGAACAATAGGTGAACGTAGCAATACCATGCCATATGTGCTGCAATTTCTGGCAAAATGCAGCATGTTAAAACTGCTGCGGTGGTCTTCCTCTCCTTGCTTTGGGGGCACTGTTTCTCTTTCTTGCAGTTATAATCAGGTATTTATGCTGATTTAATTTATACAGATTGGGAAATTACAATACAGAGGATGTATAGAAATTGAAATGTAAATCAGGAAACAGTTTGAAACATAAAATGATGTCTCTAGCACTATTAACAGCATGCATTGCAAATTCATGCGAGGCAGTTGAGAATAGTATGCACTGTGCTGTTTACCCAAGTTTCAGCGTCTGTTGGAGGATGTCTATTTTTACATATTACATCATCTCTGCTGCAGAACTACCGTGCCCACTGGGATTTACTGTTCTTTCATTCCATTTTGAAAGAAAGCTTGTATTGATGTCATAATTGGACCCATCTTTTGGTTGCACTTGGAAATTGAAAGTAATAAGGGTGGGTGTTGTGTAGCAAGTCATGCAATATTTCAAGCAGTTTAAAAAGATTACTGCCACTTCGTCCTGCCTCTCATTGTGAACACTGGTGGCTCTCTGTGCCTGTACATGTTTTAAATCTATTTGGCTAAAATTTAGCGAAGATCCTTTTTATCTTTGTTTCATTTCATATCATGTGATTTTTAAATTTTTATTTATTATATTATTATTATTATTTTTAGTCATGAGATTTTGCAGTGCTCCATGCTGATTTGAAAAATGTCTCTTTTCTTTGGAAAAGTCAACTTTGATATTGAGACCTACTTCCTACCAGTGCTGAATCGATCTTTTTGTAATTAAGTTATCAGTTGTAAGTTGTGTGTTTTTGCTATTTGAAATATTGGGTGACTAGCAATGTTCTCTTTGGACTTTGAATTCAGTGTTAAAACATTAACTTGAAATGCTTTTCTATTAGCTAGAAGATGTTGACCTCTGAAAGAAACTCTAGCCTTTTACTCATTGTGTAGGTATTAGATTTCAATTACTTGTGAAAGGAAATTGTTTATATTAAAATAATTTCAAGGTGCCTATTATATGTTGTACATATTTATATATATAAATTTCCCCCTTATTCTCTAAAAAAATTAGTCATTATCCTTATCTAATCTAAGTAGTAAACTTTTTTCCTTTTTAAGCAAACTTATACTTTAAAAAAATAGCTTAAGTTAGAATTGATCTATTTAAAGCAAAAATAAATGATTTTTCTTTTTCTTGTAAAAGGAAATATAGCATTAAATGTACCACCTTAATAAATATTTTTAAGGTTATAATTCAGTATTGTTAAGAACATCGGTAGTAAACTTTTGACTTACTTCATTCAACACAGTGAATTCACAGATGTGCCAAGCATCCTATGTGATTATTTAGATCATACGTAGGCTGAAAAAACCTTTGAGATATTTTGGAAAATAATAATTGTAGAATCTACTGGCAAACAAAAAGCCTTACTGAGTAATTGTATTAGGGCAGTTTCTTGTGGATTTAGTAAGAATCAGGTGGTTTTTTTTCTTCTTTTCTTTTTCTTAAGTGTTTCTTTTTCTCTTTCAAGTGGAACATAGGGCTAATTGAATATGGAATTTGGGATTGCTAGTCTAGAGGAGAATTGATGTGGCAGCAAAGTGGGCCGTATGCAAAATAGGAGTTACCAGTTAGGGTACATGGGGGATTAATTCAGAGGGGAGAATTTGAGGATGAAAAAGAAAATAATTCAGGTTGTCTTGATTTTTTTATTCAGATGTCTGTGAGGATAGCAATGATATTTGTTTACCTCTGGTTTTAGAACAATTCAGAAGGCATTTGGGAGGGTTAAAAAGGAAAATTAATATCTCAAGATAAATTATAACATTTTCCTTTCACTATTTATTAGTATACTTTTTCCTTTCTATTTCTTTTTATGTATTTTTAAACAACCATAAAAAGCTGTATGAAACATCAGGAATTTTAGACAAAAAATTTTTGTTAGTTGCTAATCTGTGAAATAAGCCAATTCCCAACCAAGTGGGGTGCAGAGAACACTTGGGCATCATTGATATTCTTGATGTGTGTTGATGCCCTTGACAATGGGCATTGTTGATGAGCACTTGAGAGCTTCAGTCTTTTTTTCCCCTCCATGCTGCAAATATTTGCCTAACTTTTGGTACTAACTATAGTTAGATTGCAAGAGTATAAAGAGGTAACCCTTCTGCAAGTGGATTAAGTCTTTTGAGGTTCAGCTGAAGTAGTATTTTACATAAACACTGAATTTTGTCTTAATGGAATCTAAAGACAGATGAAAACTGGATTCTTTAAAAGAGCTGAGAGGCTGATTATTTTCCAGTTCATTTTTTTTTTTTTTTAATTTTTTTATTTTGGTTTTTCAATTACAGTAGTCCCCTTTTCCCCCAATTTCTCTCCCCCACCCAACCCACCCCCTCTCCCACAATCATATCCCTCCCCGTTGTCCATGTCCATGAGTCTTTCATACAGGCTCTTTAATTAAACCCTTCCCTTACTTATCCCCCTTCTCTCCCTCTCCCCTCCCCCCTATTGACTGCTATTCTGCTCTTTGTTCTGTTAGTTCATTTTTTAGAGCAGCAGTTGTTAAGCTTACTCATCTCAGAACTCCTTAAAGCTTTCTGAGGATTCCAACAAACTTCTGTCTATATGGGTTATCGATATCACTATTTGCCATATTAGAAATTAAAACAAAAAATTTAAAATACTTATTCATTAATTAAAAATAATAAACTTAATGTGAAGGTCTTTTTAGTGAAAATAACTATTTTACAAAAAAAGTTATAGGGAGAATGGTATTGTTTTATACTTTTGCAAATATGATTAATATTTGGCTTAATAGAAGACAGCTAGATTCTTATATTTACTTCTGTATTAAATGTGTGATATGCTCTTCTGGTTAAAGTATATAAAGTATGTGAAGAAAATCTGGCCCCACCCAGACAGGTATTTGGAAAAGGAAGGAGTATTTTTGTTTATTTGTTTGTTTGCTTTAGATTTTATTATAGAAAATTCCAAGTAGAACAAAAGGCAACATACAATAAATCCTTCTGTTCCCATCACCCAGCCCCAACAGCCATGACCCAATAGACAATCCCATTCCATGTATATCACATGCTCTAGGTTATTTTGAAGCAATTGCTCGATATCATATTTCGTTATACATTACTAAAATATTTGAACTCTTTAAAAAAAAACCTGTTTATCACACACATAAATAATACTAACACCAATTGGAAAGGGCAAGAGTGTTTTTAACAGTTTTTCGATTAATCTTATTGAGACGCTACACCAAAACTTGACAAGTCATAGTTTCTTAAAGTTCTACTTGCAATGAGGAACCTATAACAATATCAGTGAGCTATCTTTCTCTCTTTCATTAAAACTTGTTGTTCTTACTTACACATCGAATGTATCTGTTTACCCCATGCGTGGTACGGAAACGTTGTGCACTGGGGTCACTGAGTTAAGCAGCCTTCCAAATTTTGGCACGTTGTGCGATACGAGACAAGAATCGCAGTTGTTAATCACTTCCAGTCTCATGAAAAGGGCCTTCATCTTTGGGAAGCTGTCAGGCTCATGGTGTTCAATGTTGATTTCCAAATTTTAGTTTTTACTTGAAAGCTAAAATTTTATCATTGACAGAGTGCTATTAGCTGTTGTCCTTGCAATAACAGATTCACTTTGTTCATTTTCAAGAAAATATGTGCCAAACACCTAAGTCTGAGTAACATAGTTTGTCCTGTTTTTTTTTCCAACAAAAATAGTGTTCCATTAAAAAACTTAAGTGCAGGGTCTTCCTCGGCGCAGGGCCCTGTGTGGTGGCATAAGCCGCAGGCCCGTGGGGCTGGCCCTGACCCGTTTCCCTGTATGATTTTCCTCCTTACATGCTTTTCCTCCTTGCCGCTCAATTCCCTTCTAGGTATTAGGAGAAAGTGGATAGTTTGCAACCTAACTTTGGATGGAATCAGAAGAAATTTAAAATGCTTTACATTAAGTAATTGTGTTTTAATAAATATGGTAATTGTATTGGATAGTTACCAGCCATTGATTTTGTGTAGTTACATTAGTGATCTTCAAAGATATTTTCACTTAATTGATTTAGTATTTCTCATTTAGAGCATTTTTCTCTTCAAGAATTTTATTTTTGAAGTCCCTTTCTGTCCCCCTACCCCCCAAAATGTTCTTTGTCTCCCCTTTCCTATTAAGATAATTATCAGCCAATATGCAGTTTTTAAATATTTAAATTTTTATGCAAAAGTTTGGTATGAAAGTATATTATCATAACTGTAAAGTGCTTGTTAAGTAACCTTTAAAAATTGGGTTTTGGTCTTATGCCAATACCCAGTAAGACCAGTTTTAGGTCCCTCCCTGCCAAACTTTCTCAAAAGAGGATCAGCATGGGTAGTTTTAACAATAGCCTATGGGTGATTAATAGTTAATGTTCAGGATAATATGGTCTGATTTACTATAAATTGTTTCATTTTGACAATGCAAAATAAATAAATAACCTAACAATGTATTTAACAGTTCTTTATTTTCAAAACTCCTTACTGCTTTTCTAGAATTCTCTTCTATATTTGCTGTCTTCTACTTGGAGTATTTCCATTAAAAAATGAATTTTTTTGAAGAATTTATATATTTTTAGAGACAAGGGAAGGGAGGGGAAAAAAAAAGGGAGGGTAATACAAACGTGTGAGAGATACATCTATCGGTTGCTTCTCTCACGCTTCCAACCCAGGACCCGGCCCGCAACCCAGGCGTGTGCCCTGACTGGGAATTGAACGAGCAACCCTTTGGCCCGCAGGCCGGTGCTCAATCCACTGAGTCACAACAGCCAGGGCTGAGTATTTTTATTTTTACTGGCTCCTTTTTTTGCTTATGTACCCATTTGTTCTGCTTATTTTAAGAAAGTAGTGGCTAGTTTCCTTTGCCATCACAAATGGGATTTATTACTCAAGAGTGAGCTCCGAGGTTAAGTGTGGTTCAGTCATCAGCTACTAAAGCAAAATTTCTGAAAAGATACAACTCCTTTGGGAAGGGACTGGAAATGTTGTCCCTGCTTCCCAAATTTGAAATGGTGTGTTTCTCTTGGTGAAAGATAAAATGTCCACATGAATGTTCTGTGGGATTAGTGATCACCATTAGCTTCTTGCACTATTTCTCACTTAAATAAATTTCTAATTTAAATAATTGTCTCATTTTCTTCCCTTCTATATTTTTACCTTTATTGTAAACACCATGCTTTCTAGCAGTTTGTGTATATTTATCTTACTTGTTTTGGTTTTCATGTTTAAACTTAAAAGTCCATTGGATTGAGTAGTATATCTTTTTAAATTATGGTCCAACAGATTTTTTTTTGCTTTATGTCCTTGAAATAATGTTTATTTCCTATAAAATACAAGCTATCAAGAAAAGTATATAGGTTTTGTTATACATTTGCTCTAAGACAACCTTTTAGTAATCATTTTATATGATGAAGAATACATTTTGCTTACGTTATACACACTGTTGAACTCCTAGGATGATTTTTGAAGTTCATCCCTAGTTTCTGTACTCTCCCACTTAGTTTTGGGGGTCAAGTGTAGAATGACTGAATGAATGCCTTTTTCTGTTTAGTGCTTCATTATAAACTTCTGGTTGTGTGTTAATACTGTGAATTGCTACTTCATGGCACAACCAGGAGATATAATCCTGCATGAATATGACCCATCTGGCCAGTTGTGAGCAATTCTAACAATTGTTAAGTGTTGGATATATAATTAAATATTCTAGTAGTATCCTTTAAAAATATCAGCATGATAGTAATTAAAATTTTCAAAGTGCAACTAAAACATAAACAGGTAAAATAGTCAGTTTGCTTTTTTAGAGCTTTTGAGGAGAGGGAGAAATTAGATATGTGGTTGGGGCTTTATTTATTCATTTATTTATGAGAAAGAAAATTGAATGTTGTCATTTTAAGCTCATGTAGTCATATCAGTAGGCTGAATTCTTTTTCAAGAGAATATTTTAAAAATTTCTGTGGCATCTAAAATATTTTTTATTTTGAGACGATCTTCTATTTCCAGGCAAATTTACTTGGAAGCATTTCCTGTCTGGAATATATTTAATTACATCAGAGGGGCAGTCAAAACTCTGTTCCCGGTAGTGAAATCCATCAGTTAATGCTTCCATTTATAAATCTGTCATTTTTTTTAGAATGAACATTCTTGAACCACTATGAAAACTTACATGTTTTTATATTTATTTGAATACATTAGACTTTTAAAGTGAAAATATGTTTGTTAAAAACTAAATTCCTGAAGAGTCAGTAGTGTCTTTGAAAACTGATAGTATCTTGTATGCCAGTGTATACATTTTGTGTAGCATATAATAGCTTCTCAGTACTACTTGGTTATTTGTTGAGACTTTGGATCAAACTCCCAAAATTGACATTAGTTTATATTTCTAGGAGTGGTATTATAGGTCCACCTGCATTAACAATTCTATACAAGCATCTCTGCACAAGGATATTAATCCCAGCCATCTCTGCAACGTTAATTAATGGGTTGCCCAAAACTTGAGTGCAACTGACTTTTTAGACTATCTTGGCAGAATAAAATTGACCCTTATTGAATATTTATGATGTATACCAATCAGCTAGTTTTTTTCTCATCATCTGTTTTGTCAATTAAACTTCTCTGCAATTCTAAACTCTAGGTAATGGCTATCTCTACTATTAGGAGATAAGAACGCTAAGGTCAAAAAGCTTAACTACTATGTTTAGTGTTCATGGTTACTCAGATGGAATCAAACATGGACATAAGTCTTTTCACATTCCAAATACATAAAATTATTTTAGACACCTACTACTTAAGAACCTTGCAAAGAAGTAGGCTAGAACATAGACTGCCCAATGTGAAGAATAGTTGAGTTACATTTTCAGTGATGATAGGTTTTGTTTGATTCATTAAGCTTTTTGTTGCCATTGTTTTCCCTTTTCAAACCATGTTTCTCTCATCAATAAAGCACCACATCTTCTCTTTAGCCTTTCTAGTTTGATTACAATAGAGAAATGGGTTTTCACTGGTAACTAGTACCATTTCATAAAAAAGGATGACTATGTAATCAGCGTATTTTAAAAGTTAGATTAACTAATATTGTAAGTAATAAAAACCATATGTTTCTGAAAGATTTTTTTCTAAAGTATGAACCAAAGCAATTTGCAGTTGTCTAAAAGTAGTCATAGTTTTTCCAGGTGAAAAACCATTGTCATAAAATTGATTGCTTCTGCACCAGAAAATATTGGAAGTGGGTAATATTTCAGAATATTGAAAACATTTTTTAAGTAATTTCAAGGGGTTTTTAAAACCTATAAAACTGATTACCTAGTTATGTACAGTTTTTAATTATTCAAATTATTGGTAACATTAAGAAAGTTACTTTTACTTACCTTAAATTTGACAAGTTTAGAAACTAAGGATGTTGAAAGGAAAAGCTCTAAACTGTTGTTTAATTATCACTATAATTTTTTTCAAAAGTAAGAGCATTTTAATAGTTCCCTCTGACTGCCTAAGTAGAAAGACAAAATTCTCAGGAAAAAGGGTAATTACCACTGGGAAGTTTTACCCCAAAGTAGATTAATTTCCATTACTGTGGTCTTTCTTTTGTGTAATTCTATATCGTATCATTCCTTCTATGCCCATTTTGCTAGCAGGTAATGTTCGGTAACAGTCATGTTAGGTAAGATAACTTTAAGAACTTGAAAGGATTTTAGGAATCTCCTAGCCAAACTACCTGATTCAGTTTATTTATTTTTCTTATAGTCATGGACATTCAAACTCTACTTTTTTTTAAGATGCTAAGTCGCAGTTGATACTGATATTTGTGAAATAGTTCTTATATAATGTGTGTCAAAATTGTACCCTGCTGCCTGCTACTAAGTAAGAGTTTAGTGTATCAGAGCAGTTATTATTTATTATAGAAAAGGGCTAATTTTCCTATTGTTGAGCTGAAATAGTCCTGTTTGTAATTTTAGTTCATGGTTCTAGTTATCTTTTAAAGCAATACAAGTGGGTATTCATATTACATTTCATATTACTGTGCTTGAGATATTTAAAGAGATCCGACTCTATTAAGTCTTTTCTCTGGGTTAAACATTCTTAACTTGTTATAGCTTTCCTAAACACCGTATCATTTAGATTTTCTGCTGTTTGAACACTACAGTTACTCATTATCTCCCCTACGTCATGATGTCTATAACTAGTTACTATAACTTATATAAGGTCCTGCAATGCCCCACTGTGCGGATTACAGTGGAACTTCCTATCTTCCATGCTCTGGATATTGTATCTGACAATGTAATCTGAGACCATAGCAGGGTTTAAAGCATTGTGCATTAGCACATGTGGCACTCTTGGCCATTTCAGCTTTACAGAGAACTCTTCCCACCTCTCTTTCCCCATGAATTGTTCCTCTAACCTGATCTCTCTCATCCTATGCTTATACAAGTGACATTTTGATGGTACACATGTAGATTTTTATATTTAGTCTACACTTTTCAACCGTCAAGTTATTTAAAACACTTAATTTTGTCAGTAAACAAATTGGGCATCGTTTATGGTTACACAACTATCCTGTGTGTTTTTCCTCATCCAAAAGCTGGTGTGATAATACTTGTCCAGTTAGTTTGAAAAGTTCAAATGCAATCACTTATGCATTAATTCTTTAAGCAGTTACTGTGTGTAAATTATTAGAGATAAGCATAATTTATTATTGACAACATCAGATAAATGTTGTATGGTCCCTGTCTTCAGCTAACTTATATTCTAATTTGTGATCAATGTTTTTCTTTTCTTGTTAAATAAAAATAGAGGAATAATTAACAGTTTATTGGGTTCGTGCAAACATATTAATCACAAGGGAATATGTTACATGCTAAATTAGTACTAAAAATAGTAATTGCTATTTCCATTTGGAGCATGCTTTGTGAAATACTGTGGTAGCAGCCCAGTATGAGGCCCCTGTCCCTAGAAAAAGCAGTGAAATGATTTGCAGCCATTGTACAAGGTCTCCCTACCTCTGCAACCTTGAGCATTTCAAGGTGAAGTCTGGTATTTACTTAAAATAGGTTGTAGGAAATAAAGTAAGCTTTTTAAAATCAGCTACTGAAGTCACTCATGTTTCAAATAAATGTAGTTTTAAAAGCCACATTTTTTTTAAGTTAGAATTTCTCACTGACTTACAGTCTTCTTTATTTTAGTATGTCTTTCTCATGTATTCATCACATACAGTTTTTGAATTGTTCTCTTTTAATATATGCAGATGCAGGGTTGGGCAAAAGTAGGTTTACAGTTATTTGTATGAAGAATAATGCAATAATTAATAAGTAACAATACAAGAATAAGCTGTGTTTCATGTACTTGCGACTGTAAACCTACTTTTACATCATCCTATATTGAGCATATTTATTATGGATAGGTTACTACGTTATTTTTCCAACTATGAATCAGATACAACATAAAAAGTTTGTCAGAAGCTTTTTCATTAAAGAAAAAATAGCTTAAAGATTTCTTGGGGACATATCTTTGGAGTATATCTGGGTGATCTTTCTTGGATTCTCAATTAGATAGACCTAAGTGTTAATTCCAGTAACAGCTTTCCTATATTTGTAAAGCCTGTGTTTAAATTAAACTCAGATAATTATTTGATAATTATTATGTGTATCTCATTTTAGTTGATAATTAAATTACTTTTAATAATGAATGTGAAGTGCCATTTTATTTAGTCAAAGTAGAAAAAATAAATTTTTAGCCTGGGTTTCTTCTGTGATCGCTTTGGGAGGATATGTGTGGAGGCGCTGTCAGAGGTAAACCCAAGGATGGAAGAGATTATGTGCAATGGAGGGCTGAATAACAGTTATAAAGAATTTGTCAGATAATCAACTTTTCTTTTGGAAAAAAAATTATAATACTGATGGGGGGGGTGGTGGGTTTAGAAAAAGAGAAGTAAAGCTTCTGACCATACCTAGTACCATAACTTAGTTTTGCATTTACTTAGGGCTTAATGGATTTGGTGTAATCATATAGACAAGAGCATTTTTAAATGTCATTTCTCTGGTGAATAATAAAACATTAGGAATCAAAATTGTAAAATTTCTTGTTTCTGAATTGAAAGAATAAGTTGTTCCCGCCTCTCCCACTGATATTCTCTAACCTCTGTAGTTTTTCCTCTGGAGGAGGAGGAAGAGGGAAGAAATCAACATACAGTGCATGCGTGAAGTGACTTAGGGTAGCAGCCTGGCGTTCTATTATGTATTCTTCTAAACTGCTCACTCTGGAATCTTACATACTTTATTTTATGAAAGATGAATACATTATTTTATTGCTTCACTTGGGTTTTGATCAAGTTTAATTAAATGTTGGTAAAGCACATTGAAATCTATGGATAAACACTATAGGTATTATAAGTAAATATTATAAATGAATGAACAGATATTAATACTAAATGTGATAAATAATTACTGAGAATGGGCCGTTTTTCTCAATTTTATAGTAATTAAAAAGTGAATAGGTGAAAAAAATACATAACTATCATGGCAATAAATTTAGCATAGAAAGGTTTTTGCATTCAGTAGTTTCCCAAACAATGGATGTAATCTCCACCTTTTGGATCACTGTTGCTGACCATTAGAAGTCATTCGTTGTCCTTGACACAGAGGCAGGAAGTTGTTATAAGGTCATTTTTCTAGCAAGGTCTACTTAATGGTACTTGTTAAACTTAGATGGTCAAAGAATGGGGTAAATATAACCCAAATGAAGGCTATTTCAGGTTAGCATGATTTATTCTTGTTTGTGTAATATCTATAATAAGGGATTCTCTTAAGTCTTCAGTTTATATTTCATTTCTTAAGCAGTGTTTGACATGCTATAACCTGGCATAATTTTGTTTCAGTGTACAAGGTAGTGTGGATAGTAAAATTGCAGTGTTACAATCATGAATTATAAGATATGTAGGTTGTAGGCACGGAGCCAGGTTGTGAGAGAAATCACACCAAGTTTAGCACAGAAAAGCAGCGGTGCCTGAGGAAGTGTGATTTTCTCAGTTCATCTGTCAGGTTCCCCGATTAGGTTAGTTTCCTTCTTCAGAGAAGCGACAGAGAAGCAAGCAATGGGAAACCTTCGCATACAAGGTCAGACATCATCAGCACAGGGGTCGTTTGACTTCAGCTTGGAGAAGAGTCTTTGTCACATGGACATGTGGGACATGGGGCAGGTGGATGAAAATTGTGGAACTTGAGTTTGTAGTTCTTGAGTTGCCGTTTACTTTTTAAATATTGTGGTAAAATATACATAACATTTTAATTGATCATTTTAGCCATTTTTTAAAGCATACAATTCAAGTCGCCTGAAGTATGTTCACATTGTGATGCCGCCATTACCACCACCCACCCCCAGAAGTGTTTTCATCCCCCCAAACGGAGTCTGTTCCCATTATTTTTAAGCCCCTAGCCCCTGGCAACCACCGTTCTCCTTTCTGCCTGTAGACTTGATGACTCTAGGTACTTCATAGAAGTGAAAACATACAGTGGTTATCTTTTTGTGACTTGAGTATTTCATGTAGCACAGTGTCTTCAAGGTTGATCTTGTAGCTTGTAGCAGAATTTTATTTTTAAGACTGAGTGATAGCCCATTGTATGTACACACCACATTTTGTTTATACATTCTTTCATAGATGGGTACAGGTTGCTTCTCCCTTTGGACACCATTTACTTAAAAAAAAGGACTATATTTTAGAGCAGTTTCAGGTTTACAACAAAATTGAGAGAAAGATAGTTATTTTCCTTATGTCCCCACACATGCATAGCCTCTCCTATTATCAACATCACTCACCAGAATGGTACTAAAAAAAAAAAAAAAAAAAAAAAAAAAAAGCCAAGGATGAACCTACATTGACATATCATATTCACCCAAAGTCCCTAGTTTACCTTATGATTCATTCTTGGTGTTGTATATTCTCTGAGTTTGGGCAAATGTATAATGGCATATGTACATCATTACACTGTCATACAGAGTATTTTTCTCTGCCCTAAAAATCTTCTGTGCTTCATCTGTTTATCTCCTTCCACCCCTGGCAACTACTTTCTTTTTTCTTTTTTCCATAATCCTTTCTTTTCCAGAAACATCATATAGTTGAATTCATAGAGTAGGTAGCTTTTTCAGATTGGCTTCTTTCATTTAGGA